>NC_090320.1:209677902-209878143 GCF_040869045.1 Eurosta solidaginis | reverse complement strand
AAGACATACAAATTGATACAGCTATTAACATGTATTAAGGGAGAAGAGGATGAGCTCATTCAGTGGTATCACAGTGTGTCAGCTGGCCTAAGTGAACCCAACGACTTCGCTGGGGGAGCAGCCAACCTAACCTTGTTAACCTCACGGCAGCAATTGAAGATACTTATTCAATTGAAGATACTGTCCCACTAAGAGTGTGATTTCCGGAAATGGGCTACCAAAACAAAGGTCATAACAAAAGTTATAGACGCAGTCCAGGAAGCCAAGGCAGGGTGCCACCATGGAAAACCGATAGCATTGCTGGTCCTTTGGACATTAAAAATGATTTTAACTCGATAAGATGAGGCGTTACAACGCTTTGTCAAGCTGCCGAAATTATAGCATTTAGCATTATGATTGTGATTTTGCGCTAAATAAATTTATTCGTCTTAGCAAAGCAATTAAAAAAAAAACAATCAATTAACATGAAGATTTTCCTTTTTATTAAAAAATTCATATTGCGAGAAATCAATTACGTGCTGAGGAAGTTTTCCTGAGTGAGTTTAAGATAATACCGAGACACAGAAATCTATTGTACGAAATTACTGATGGCCAAAGAAAGGAGGAGAGGAGGAGCTCCCTAGCAGTTCGGGTTTAAGCCCCGTTACTAATAACAGCGTTCTTCGTGTGAAGCTGCAATCTGACACAGCTTAAACTTAACCAGGCCCTATGCAGCGTATGAAATAAGCAAAAGCAAAATCCTCACACTAAATTGAATATGATAAGATTAATAGCAACACTTAGGTGGTCCATAGCCACGTCCAAACAAAACTGCTCAGATCAGCCCCGGATTCTTTACTCTTATATGGTGAAGACATTTAAGGCCGATGCCGTGAAATGCCGAATGAACCGAAACGTCTTTAATTTTGTTTTTTTTTATTCTATCTTATTTTATGTAAATTTAATTTAATTTACTTTATTTTATTTTATTTTACTTTATTTAATTTTATTAAATTATAGTTTATTTTATTTGATATTATTTAATTTATTCTTTTTTATTACATTTGATTTAACTTTAATCTATTCTAAAATATTTTTTGTTATTTTATTTTCTTCATCTTTTAATTTTATTTATTTTTTCTTATATTATTTTATTTTATTTTATTAATTTTATTTGTTATTATTTCGCATAATATTCACCAAATATCGGAAGAATATGTTACAGCTGACAAAACTTAAAAAAAACTAATTTCAACTTAAACCTGAAAATCTGACCACGTGCTTTGTTTTTGTAAACACTTGTTGCATCACTAATAAAAATTACACTTATCCTCATGTTTGCTTTGGATCTTTATTGCAAAAAAGGCAGCAGTGTATACATCTGTTCTAGGACTTGCATACAAAAAAGTTTTGAATATGCTTAGAAACTTTAATTTATATGTTTGCTGTGTGTTTTCGGTCATATCAACTCTACCACGCATATTACACCACAGTGTAATGACTATACTTATGCTGTCATCTTCATTACTCCGTACATCATACTAATACCAAACATTACGCATATTCTTACAAATTCTCTAGAAGTCCATACAGTACATATAACAATATTACACACTACGCCTGCATTTATATTCTACATGTATCCCCTATATAGTATACCCATTACAAAGACTACGCTTGCGCCACTTACATCTTACGTTTCTATTAAGGCTTCGCACATGCTGTGAGCAGAGATGTTTATTCGTCAATCATTTTATAAATTGACCGTAAGTTCATTCTTTATTGATTTATATCAAACTGTCTACACCACGCTGCCTTGTCTGTGGGCCTCCTTCAATAGTCTGATAGACCTTAAGTTACCTTAGTTGATGTCTCTAGTTATCTTAATGTCTGTATTTTAGGAAGCAAAGCTATTTTGGACCATGACCAATCGATTCTGTTCCCAACCATTCCTCACAGCGTGATAACAATATATAAGGGCTTTATATCCATAATTTATGGTAGTCAGTTTGAGAAACTCTGACTGCAGCTGCTGGCTTAGGTGAGTTGATGCGTCCAATTAAAAGCAACAGGGCCTGAAAATTTGCTCTGGTAAATTATCAAAAGTAGAAAAAAAGCCTTTTTATTAGCGCTGTTATTAACAATTAGGAATTAGTTGGTTCATGTGATGACTAAATGCAATATCCGCTCATATTTTATGTCATAGGCTAATATGAATTAAGTTGTACAAACATTTTCAAATAGAAATGTGAAATGCTTATTTAGACTAAAACACGCTAAATTAATGGCAAAATATGAAAGTGTGGGAGGAATAAAGTATTACACATACACAAAAAAGGGACATAATCAATGCAGGAGAACAGAACTATAAAGCCAAATATGGGCACGGTGACAGCGACCCGTAACGTGGGATAAGGAACACCACAGGGTGGTGTCTTTTCCACATTACTGTGAGTTGTAGCACTGAATTAGGATAATACTCGAGCTTTATACGAATGGTGTTAAAGCTAGTAGCATTGCAGTCCCAGGAGCTTTTCCCACAAGGTTAAGAGAGATTATATGGGATGCGCTTAGCAGGCCACATACCAGGGAAGCAACGAGCGGCCTTAACCCTAATGAGATAGTGTACGTCTGTGAGACGTACGTCGTTTTAATTTTGCTCTCAGTCTCCCACAATTTTAAAGAGATAACATTCTCTTTCTCAGTTTTCTCAGCTACCTATTACCAGCTTGTCAGTGGGGGGGTGTTTTTCAGTAGTAACTTTTTTGTTTGCTGAAATATATACTATTGTTTTTTTAAAAATACGTCTAAGAGGCGTATCGTTATCTTTTACGTGAATACAAATTTTATATGTAATTTTTGCCTAAAATGGTAATTTTGGCTAATACATTGTTTAAGTATAGTTTAAAACAGTTAATTTATTCAATTGAAGTACAAAAAAGTATTTTATTATAGAAGACTGTTTTTTGTAAGGACAAGTCCAAGACAAGTCAAACTTAATTTCTAATATATTAAAAAAACAATATTTTTCTTTAAAAAACATTTAAACCAAGTGAGTATATATCAATTAAGAGAATAAAAAAAAAACAAAAAGCGAAAATGTAAGTTTTTTTTATATCTTTAGCGTCTCTGAACTTGAACACGTCTCTCAGACGTACGTTGTCTTTCTAGGGTAAAAAAAATAAAGTTATCTTTTTCAAATTTTCTAATTTTTAAAATTTTTGAAAAATGTGAATATTTAGCGAAATTTTGCAGAACTTTTTTCTCATTTTCAGTAACTCCAGAACTATTAAAAAGCTACTCAGAACACCATTTTTTTTTTTTTTTTGGTTTTGAACATTTTTTAGAAAATTTTACTTTTGGAAAAATTTGAATAGTGAATATTGGGCGTAAATTTGCGGAACTTTTTTTCTCCATCAACACCAATTTTTTTTTTTTGATTTTGAATATATTTAAAAAATTTGACTTTTGGAAAAATGCGGATATTTGGCGTAAATTTGCAGAAGTTTTTTTCTCTTTTCAGGGACTCCAGAACTTTTTAAAAGCTACTAGAACACCAATTTTTTTTTGTTTTTGAAATTTTTTTAAAAAATTTGACTTTTGAAAAAATGTGAATATTGGGCGTAAATTTGTAGAACTTTTTATCTCCTTTTCAGGATCCCCAAAATTTTTTAAAAGCTACTCAGAACATCAATTTTTTTTTGAGTTTAAAATTCTTTAAAAAATTTTACTTTTGAAAAAATGTGAATATTGGGCGTAAAATTTGCAGAACTTTTTTTCTCCATTTCAGGAACTCCATAACTTTTTAAAAGCTACTCCGAACACCAATTTTATCTTTTTTTTTTTGATTTTGAACATTTTTTAACAAATTTGACTTTTGAAAAAATGTGAATATTGGGCGCAAATTTGCCGAACTTTTTTTCTCCTTTTCAGGATCTCCACAACTTTTTAAAAGCTACTCGGAATATCAATTTTTCTTTTTTGATTTTGAACATTTTTTAAAAAATTTGAGTTTTGGAAAAATGTGAATATTGGCCGTAAATTTGCAGAACTCTTTTTCTCCTTTTCAGGAACTCCAGAACTTTTTAAAAGCTACTCAGAACTCCAATTTTTTTTGATTTTGAACATTTTTTAACAAATTTGACTTTTGAAAAAATGTGATTATTGGGCGTAAATTTGCAGAACTTTGTTTCTCTTTTGCAGGATCTCCAGAACTTTTTAAAAGCTACTCAGAACACCAATTTTCTATTTGATTTTGAACATTTTTTAAAAAATTTTACTTTTGAAAAAATTTGAATATTGGGCGTAAATTTGCAAAACTTTTTTTCTCCTTTTCAGGAATTCCAGAACTTTTTAAAAGCTACTCAGAACACAAATTTTTTTTTTTGACTTTGAACATTTTTTAAAAAAATTTGACTTTTGAAAAAATGTCATTATTGAGCGTAAATTTGCAGAACTTTTTTCTCCTTTTCAGGAAATCCAGAACTTTTTAAAAGCTACTCAGAACAACTTTTTTTACTGTTTTCCAAATTTTCGAATTTTTCCAATTTTTTAAAAATGTGAATATTTGGTGAAATTCTGCAGAACTTTTTTCTCCTTTTCACGAAATCCAGAACTATTGAAAAGCTACTCAGAACAATGATCAAAGGAATGGATGAATGTAATTTAATTGATATCCGCCTTCGATGGAAATCGTGTTATGAAATAACTTCTCTATATACATTAGACTGGGTCGATTTATTAACCGATATCACGCCATCGAATTTTCGAAAGGATTTTGGATCAGGAAAAAAGTTCCAGTACGGATACCCAAAAAATAATTTTCGAGCCTGCGAAAAAAAAATGGCGAAAGGGTCAGTTTTTCGTCCAAAACATAATATTGAGTAACTTTAAACCTTCGGATGACAACAGCTGGATTTTACCTCCATCGCACGACGTTTATATTCGGATGGAGAGGGAGATGACTGACCGAGGTTCAAAAATGTCAGCAAAGCACATCTACACACATATACACAAAAAGCGTTTGAAAACTAGGAGATTTGTGAGACAGTTTTACGGGTTCAATTTAACTGTATCTGATAAGAGAGGCGATGATAACGAAGAATATGTAAAAGAAGACGAAAATACAACTTTTGAAATTTCGAAGAGGGATGATAAAGATGTTACACAAGAGTTTAATTTATTTCTATTCAAAGAACGGTGGATCAAAATAAAGCCAGATTTAAAAAACAGCCAATAGCTAAGAAACATGAACCATTCAATAATTCTTGGACCGATATTTTAGCAGCAGAATTGTGGGAACAAAAAAAGTTTAGGTGTTGTTTTATTTTCAAACTCGGTAGGGTAAGTCATGGAGGTCAGGGTGGGTATTACGCAGGAAACATGCAAGCACATGGCGAAACGAATTTTTTTTTTTTTGATTTTGAACATTTTTTTTTAAATTTGACTTTTGGAAAAATGTGAATATTGGGTGTAAATTTGCAGAATTTTTTTTTCTCCTTTGCGGGAACTCCATAACTTTTTAAAAGCTACTCAGAACAACAATTTTTATACTCAGCGTGCTTTACACACAGAGTGTATTAACTTTGATTGGATAACCGTTGGTTGTACAAATATAAAGGAATCGAGATAGATATAGACTTCCATATATCAAAATAATCAGGATCGGAAAAAAATTTGATTGAGCTATGTCCGTCTGTCCGTCCGCCCGTTAATACGATAACTTGAGTAAATATTGAGATATCTTCACCAAAGTTGGTACACGAGCTTATCTGGACCCAGAATAGATTGGTATTGAAAATTACCTAAATCGGATGATAACCACACCCACTTTTTATATATATAAAATTTTGGAAAAAAAACCTGATTATTTAGTAAATAATACACCTAGAATGTTGAAATTTGACATGTGGACTGATATTGAGACTCTTGATAAAAATTTGAAACATTTTTTTTACACGGGCGTGGCACCGCCAACTTGTGATAAAATCAATTTTACAAATATTATTAATCATAAATCAAAAATCGTCAAACCTATCGTAACAACATTCGGCAGAGAGGTTGCCTTTACTATAAAGAATGCTTTGACGACATCGTTTAAGGACCACGCCCACTTTTATATAAAAGATTTTTAAAAGGGTCCTGGACGAATAAAATAAACTATATCTTTGCAAAAAAAGCTTTATAAAATGTTATTTCGTTTCCCAAGTGGAGTTATAACAATAAATAGGAAAAACTTCAAATTTTTAAAAATGGGCGTGGCACCACTAGCGTTGCCAAATGTCCCGTATTGGCCGGGACATCCCTTATTTTTCACAAATTTTAAAGTGTCCTGCCGGGAAATGCTATGTCCTGGCATTTTCACAATATCAAAATTAATAAATTATAATCTGCTACGAAACATGGCCATATTTGCGGCCTCGATTGTATTCAGCTCATTAGCATATTGCATGCAACTCTGTAAAGAAGAAAAATTCATCCCTACTGTGGTTCTGAATATTGTCAATGTTTGACATTTCGTACACCTAAATATTAATTTTGCAAAGCAAGTTTTGTGTTTTAAAACAAGGCGAATTCAGTACAAGGTGTTTTTATCCCAACAGCTGATTGCTTCTTCTTGATAATTTTCCATACAACGCCTTGTACTCCAATATGTCAGTTAATCGAAATCAATGAAAATTTTCTTTTGACTTGACATTCTTCTACACCGCTAATTGGTTCAATTCGCTTTGCCACCACCTGGTATGGGTTCGCCTCGGTTTTAAAATAACGTTTGGAAAATGAATCCATTGAATATTGAATTCGCATTAAACACAGTGAACCTATTAATTGTTATCCTGTTCCATAAAAATATTTGTTATAAATAAATGAGTTTAAAAAGTTTAATTCTATCTAAAAATTATTTCGCCGAATGAGCAACCCATACAAATATATAGGTGTTTCTTATTTTTCAAATGTCCCGGGAAATTTTTAAAAATTCCGGGAATTTGGCTCAAATTTGAGGTTTGTCCCGGGAACCCGAAATAAAAATTTGGCAACCCTAGGCACCACCCCTTTTATGACTAAGCAATTTTCTATGTTTCCGGAGCCATAACTCGAAGAAAAATTAACGGATCTTAACAAAATTGGGTACACAAATTTTTCCTATAGCAGGAAATATTTCTAGAAAAAATGGGCGAGATCCGTTAAAGACCACACCCACTTTTATATAAAAGATTTAAAAGGGTCGTAGACGAAAATAATAAGCTATATTTTAGCGAAAAAGAGCTTTATATCAATAACATTTTACTTGCTAAATTGAATTATAACATTAAATTGGAAAACACTAAAATTTTTGAAAATGCGTGTGGCACCGCTCCTTTTATGCATAAGCAATATTCAATATTTCGGGAGCCATAACTCAAAGAAAAATTAACATATTGAAATGAAATTATGTACATATATTTTCCTTATAGCAGAAAATATTTCTAGTAAAAATGGACGATATCGGTTAAAGACCGCGCCCACTTTTATATAAAACAAATTTAAAAGGGTAGCAGACTGGAATAATAAGCTATAACTTAGCAAAAAATAGTTTTGAACCAATGATATTTCACTTATCAAGTTTTATTGTAAAAGGAAATGGGGAGGCATTTTCTTTTTAACCCTCCGATAAATAGTGGCATCTGGTCAGACGAGAAGGCTTTATTTTCGTGAATAACTTTACTGCTACCCATCCGATCATGAAAAGCTTTAGTGACTTTTTAAATTTAGAGGTGGTCTTTATAATATTTTGGAAATCGATATTTCTTTCCTTTTTTTTTGTAACAAAGTTCATTCATTTCAAAACTTACCAATAAAAATTTAAATTTAATTCTGGTTAATCACAGTGTGCGACGAGTTCTCTTCATAATTCAGATATATGTGGATAAAGTTCAAAGTGTCAAATTTCGTCTGGCCAGAGGACAACGTTAAGATGTGTTGAATTTATTCACCGCTAATCGGAGAGTTAAACGGGCGGTGCCACATGTTATGTAGAAAAGTAATTTATTTGAAATGAAATGTGCTCTCACACGCTCACACGCCTTCCTAATTGTTTGTTTTTTTTTTTTTTTTTGATTTTGAACATTTTTAAAAAATTTGGCTTTTGGAAAAATGTGATTATTGGGCGTAAATTTGCAGAATTTTTTTTTTCTTTTCAGGAACTCCACAACTTTTTAAAAGCTCCTCAGAAAACCAATTTTTTTTTCTTGATTTTGAACATTAAAAAAAATTTGACTGTTGGAAAACTGTGAATAGTGAATATTTGGCGTAAATTTGCAGAACTTTTTTCTCCTTTTCAGGAACTTCAGAACTTTTTAAAAGCTACTCAGAACACCATTTTTTTATACTCAGTTGAGCAGAGCTCACAGAGTATATTAAGTTTGATTGGATAACGGTTGGTTGTACATATATAAAGGAATCGAGATAGATATAGACTTCCATATATCAAAATAATCAGGATCGAAAAAAAATTTGATTGAGCCATGTCCGTCCGTCCGTCCGTCCGTCCGTCCGTTAACACGATAACTTGAGTACATTTTGAGGTATCTTGATGAAATTTGGTATGTAGATTCCTGAGCACTCATCTCAGATCGCTATTTAAAATGAACCATATCGGACTATAACCACGCCCACTTTTTCGATATCGAAAATTTCTAAAAACCGAAAAAGTGCGATAATTCATTACAAAAGACCGATAAAGCGACGAAACTTAGTAGATGAGTTGAACTTATGACGCAGAATAGAAAACTAGTAAAATTTTGGACAATGGGCGTGGCACCGCCCACTTTTAAAAGAAGGTAATTTAAAATTTGCAAGATGTAATTTGGCAGTCGTTGAAGATATCATGATGAAATTTGTCAGGAACGTTACTACTATTACTATATGTACGCTTAATAAAAATTAGCAAAATCGGGGAAGGACCACGCCCACTTTAAAAAAAAATTTTTTTTAAAGTAAAATTTTTAAAAAAAATTTAATATCTTTACAGCATATAAGTAAATTATGCCAACATTCAACTCCAGTAATGATGTGGTGCAACAAATTACAAAAATAAAAGAAAATTTCAAAATGGGCGAGGCTCCGCCCTTTTTCATTTAATTTGTCTAGGATGCTTTTAATGCCATAAGTCGAACAAAAATTAACCAATCCTTGTGAAATTTGGTAGAGGCTTGGCTCCTAGGACGATAACTGTTTTCTGTGAAAAAGGGCGAAATCGGTTGAAGCCACGCCCAGTTTTTATACACAGTCCACCGTCTGTCCTTCCGCTCGGCCGTTAACACAATAACTTGAGCAAAAATCGATATATCTTTACTAAACTTAGCACACGTACTTATCTGAACTCACTTTATCTCGATATAAAAAATGGCCGAAATCCGACCATAACCACGCCCACTTTATCGATATCGAAAATAACGAAAAATAAAAAAATGCCATAATTCTATACCAAATACGAAAAAAGGGATGAAACATTGTAACTGGATTGGTTTATTGACGCAAAATATAACTTTGGAAAAAACTTTGTAAAATGGGTGTGACACCTACCATATTAAGTAGAAGAAAATGAAAAAGTTCTACAAGGCGAAATCAACAGCCCTTGAAATCTTGGCAGGAATACTGTTAGTGGTATTCCATATATAAATAAATTAGCAGTACCCGACAGATGATTTTCTGGATCACCTGGTCCACATTTTGGTCGATATCCCGAGAACGCCTTCACATATACATCTAAGGGCCACTCGCTTTTAAAACCCTCATTAATACCTTTAATTTGATATCCATATCGTACAAACACATTCTAGAGTCACCCCTGGCCCACCCTAATGGCGATATCTCGAAAAGGCGTCCACCTATAGACCTAATGCCCACTCCCTATTAAAATGCTCAGTAACACCTTTCGTTTGATACCCATAAAGTACAAACATTCTACAGTCTTCCCTGGCCCACCCTAATAGCGATATCTCGAAAAGGCGTCCACCTATAGACCTAATGCCCACTCCCTATTAAAATGCTCAGTAACACCTTTCGTTTGATACCCATATCGTACAAACATTCTAGAGTCACCCCTGGCCCACCCTAATGGCGGTATCTCGAAAAGGCGTCCACCTATAGACCTAATGTCCACTCCCTCTTAAAATGCTCAGTAACACCTTTCGTTTGATACCCATATCGTACAAACATTCTAGAGTCACCCCTGGCCCACCCTAATGGCGATATCTCGAAAAGGCGTCCACCTATAGACCTAATGTCCACTCCCTGTTAAAATGCTCAGTAACACCTTTCGTTTCATACCCATATCGTACAAACATTCTAGAGTCACCCCTGGCCCACCCTAATGACGATATCTCGAAAAGGCGTCCACCTATAGACCTAATGCCCACTCTCTCTTGAAATGCTCAGTAACACCTTTCGTTTGATACCCATATCGTACTAACATTCTAGAGTCACCCTTGGTCCACCTTTATGGCGATATCTCGAAAAGGCGTCCACCTATTTAACTAAGGATTACTCCCTTTTAAAATACTCATTACCACCTTTCATTTGATACCCATATCGTACAAACACATTCTAGAGTCACCTCTGGCCCACCCTAATGGCGACATCTCGAAAAGGCGTCCACCTATAGACCTAATGTCCACTCCCTCTTAAAATGCTCAGTAACACCTTTCGTTTCATACCCATATCGTACAAACATTCTAGAGTCACCCCTGGCCCACCCTAATGGCGATTTCTCGAAAAGGCGTCCACCTATAGAACTAATGCCCACTCCCTCTTAAAATGCTCAGTAACACCTTTCGTTTGATACCCATATCGTACAAACACATTCTAGAGTCACCCATGCCCACCCTAATGACGATATCTCGAAAAGGCGTCCACCTATAGACCTCATGCCCACTCCCTCTTAAAATGCTCAGTAACACCTTTCGTTTCATACCCATATCGTACAAACATTCTAGAGTCACCCCTGCCCACCCTAATGACGATATCTCGAAAAGGCGTCCACCTATAGACCTAATGCCCACTCTCTCTTGAAATGCTCAGTAACACCTTTCGTTTGATACCCATATCGTACTAACATTCTAGAGTCACCCTTGGTCCACCTTTATGGCGATATCTCGAAAAGGCGTCCACCTATAGAACTAAGGATTACTCCCTTTTAAAATACTCATTACCATCTTTCATTTGATACCCATATCATACAAACACATTCTAGAGTCACCCCTGGCCCACCCTAATGGCGACATTTCGAAAAGGCGTCCACCTATAGACCTAATGCCCACTCCCTCTTAAAATGCTCAGTGTAGTATCTTTTTTTATTATTTATATTTTTATTAAGAATATTCACATATAAAGAGTATAACTTCTTGAAGGTAAAAATTGAATCCAACTGAAAATTTTTGAAAATTAAAATATCAAAATTGAAAATTAAAATATTGATGGAACATATTAAAATACAAATTTCAAAGTAACTTAAACACAAAGTTAAATAAAAATAAGAACCCTACATTACTCCCCCTTCCAGAGAATTAACATTAAATAAATTAAATGTGACTTTCTTCTTTGTTTTAATGTTATTGTGATGAGTGTTAGAGTTGTTAGGTAACGTTTCAATAATCGCTGGTTTTAGCCTGTCAATCGGGATAGTTTTGATCTCATTATCAATTTCTATTTTAAAATACTTCTTGTTTTTTTTCAAGTATCTTGTATGGACCTTCATACGGTTGTTGTAAAGAACGCTTATTAATTAAACGAACAAAAACAAATTTACATGTTTGCAAATCTTTCCGAACATAAAAACCAACATTAGAGTTATGATGATTTAAACTCGAATGAACATTTCTAAATTTTTCACGTAATTTACCCAAAATTTCATTTGATGATGAATTTTCAGATGTTGGAACAATAAGTTCACCAGGTAATCTTAAATTTTGTCCAAGAACCATTTCAGCCGGTGTAGCCGAAATATCTTCTTTAAATGTTGATCGCAAACCTAACAGTATTAGAGGTAGCTCTCCATGCCAATCTCTGGTTCCATTTGTAGCCATTAAAGAAGATTTCAATTGCCTATGAAATCGCTCTACCATGCCATTCGCTTGAGGATGATAAGCTGACGTTGTAATTTGATGACTACCTAATAACTTTGTTAATTCTGTAAACAATTTTGAAGTAAATTGAGCACCCTGATCAGTAGTTATTTCTAGAGGTACACCAAATCGAGATATATATTCACATAAAAATTTATTTGCAATTGTTTCTGCAGAAATTTCCCTTAATCCGTATGCTTCTGGCCAACGTGCGAATCTATCGATAATAGTCAAAATATATCGATGTCCCTTTGAAATAGGTAAAGGTCCTACAATATCTAAATGAATATGTTCGAATCTTTTGTTCGGTATTGAAATTTTACTAACTGGTGACTTCGTATGTCGATAAACTTTAGATTTTTGACAACTAATACATTCCTTGGACCATCTATTAATTTCTTTATTCATGTTTGGCCAAAAATATTTTTTTATAATTAGACGGCGAGTGGCTTTAGTACCCGGATGCACTATCCCATGTAACTTATCAAATACTGTTTTGCGTAAATTATTTGGAACGAACGGTCTAGGACAATCTCCGGATGATTCACACCATATTTTGAAATTTAAAACAGGAATTTTAACTAATTTTAAATTTTGAAATGATTGTTGAGATACAAGATTGTTTAGCTCATCATCTTGTTGCTGTTCCTTTTCTAAAATTTTAAAATTAAGTTCTGAATTTTGAATTGCTTCTATTTCAAATGCCCTAGATAAAGTATCGGCTACTACATTTGCTTGTCCAGTAATATGCTGAATATCATTTGTAAATTGTGCAATAAATTCAAGATGTCTGGTTTGTCGTGGACTACGTTCAGTTTTTGAATTTAGAGCAAAAACTAAGGGCTTGTGATCAGTAAACACAGTGAATTCTCTTCCTTCTAATAGATATCGAAAATGTTTAATATTAAGATAAATTGCTAATAGCTCTCTATCAAAAGCACTATATTTCATTTCAGCTGGTGAAAGTTTCTTCGAATAGAATGCGGGAGGTTCAGACTTATTGTTGAAATTTTGTTGTAGAACACCACCGACTGCCGTATTGGATGCATCTACAGTCAAAGTTAATTTTGCATCTTTGCTAAAATGATTTAACAAGACCTTAGATGCAAACTTGTCTTTAATGCATTCAAACGCTTTAATAGATTTATCATCCCAAACTAGAGTTTTGTCTCGGTTTTTACTTGTTTTATTAATTAAATCATATATAACTCCAGTAAATTCGGCTAATTGTGAAATATATCTATGGTAATAGTTAACCATACCAATAAACTTTTGAGTTTGTTTAATGGATTTTGGTAGTTCAAAATCTCGAATAGCTTTTATTCTATTTTCCGATGGGCGTATTCCTAATTCAGAAATACTATGTCCTAGAAAATCAATTCTAGTAACACCAAAAATGCATTTATTTGGTTTGACATTCAAACCATATTAACACAAACGTTCAAAAAGTATACGGAGATCTTTAATATGTTGCTCTTCACTCTCGCTAGCAACTAAAATATCATCAATATACGCGTAAACAAAATCTAATTCATTTACAACTTCATTGATGAATCTTTGAAAAGTTTGTGCTGAGTTCCTCAAACCAAAAGGCATTCGAATGAACTCAAACATGCCAAAAGGAGTAGTAATCGCCGTTTTATGAATATCTTCTTCTGCCATTGGAATTTGATGATACGCTCTAACAAGATCTAATTTTGAAAATATCTTTTTATTTCTTAGATTAATATTAAAATCCTGAATATGTGGTAAAGGATAGCGGTCAGGAACAGTAACAGTATTAAGTCGTCTAAAATCACCACAGGGACGCCAATCATTACTTTCCTTTTTTGGTACCAAATGAAGTGGTGAAGCTACAGAAGAATTTGATGATCTACAAATTCCAGTTTTTACAAGAAAATCAAATTCAGCTTTAGCTACCTTAAATTTGATTGGGTCTAGACGTCTGGGCTTTGAGAAAGGAAGATTGCCTTCTGTAACAAGTCTATGAACTGTGGCGTGTTTGACTGGTTTTGAATAGTTTGGCTCTTCTATAAGAGAAGGAAATTCTTTCAACAATTTTGTGTATTGATTTTTGTACTGAAAATATTTTTGGAAGAGAGATGTTACAATAGTACGAAATTGTGTTAACTGATAAATTTGTTAATGGATCTATTAAACATTTGTTTTTAATATCAATAAGTAGTCCATATTTGCATAAAAAATCTGCACCTATAATCGGCTTTGCTATATCAGCTATCAAAAACACAAAAGGAAATTCCCGTCTTAAACCTAAATTAACATTTACAAGTTTTTTTCCATATGTAAAAATCGTTGAACCATTGGCTGCTGTTAAAATAATATCTGATGATTTTTTTGTACACGAGAATTTCGAAGCTGGAAGCACAGAAATTTCTGCCCCGCTATCAATCAAAAATTTTAACCTGTTTTCTTTGTCAAATATAAATAAGCGACGAGTTGATATTTCTGAAATTCCGTTATTTGTCGCTGCAACAACGGAACATTTTAGTTTGTTGGATTACTATTTTTAACAAACGCGCATGGTTTCTCACATCTCCTAGCTTTATTTCCGAATTTGTAATGATATCTACATAACCAGTTGGGATTATCACGAGATTTCGAACGATATCTAACAGGACTTCTAAAACTATTTCTACTTGTTGAACGTGATCTTGAATAATTCTGACTAATTTCTTTTTTAATTTCACTTAATTCCAAAGATAATTTTTGAAAATTTTCACAAATTAAAGATGTTGTCTTAACCAAATTAGTAATAATAGAATTTTCGCCTTTAGAATTTTGAGAACTGTTTATCAAAGCAATTTTATTTTTACTGATAACTTCCCAAACGTTATCAGCTAATTTAGTTAGATCATTTATGTCATTGAAATTCGAACTTGTTAAAATTACATTCAAGTTTTTGGGTAATTTTCGCATCCAAAGTTTCTTTAACATTTCTTGGCTAAAATTAGAACCAGAAAGTAGAACTAAAGATCGGTAAAAATCTGAAGGCTTGCGATCACCCATTTCAGAATCAGACAACACTATATCTAATTTTGCATTCTCACTTAAGGAATGTCTTTCGATCAAAGTTTGTTTTAATGCAGAATATTTATTTATTTCCGGTGGATTTTGAATAAAATCCAAAATCGTCATTATGACATCCTGAGGTAATGCAGTAATAATATACTCATATTTGGTCGTTTCTTGAGTAATTTTTTTAGTATTGAACTGCATTTCAGCATGTATGAACCTTGCCTCAGGACAACTTGTCCAAAACTGAGGAAGTTTCACTGAAGTGGAAAAAATTTCGTTATTGTTTTCGTTCGCATATAGATTTATTAGATCATTTTGCGAAGAAACACCTTCTAAATCAATAAGCGAATTGTTAACCCGATGTGTTGGTGTAGACGTGTTTCTGTCGTTTGGTGGCGTGCGAAGCATAATTGAAATGGAATCTCAAAAATCAAAAAATTAATTTTTTAAAATAACGTTCAAAACTCAACGTTATTAAATGCAAAATATTCTTTTAAATCTCCAGAAGAAAGAGTTTACAATTATTTAAAATGTATTAAATTTTAATTTCAGATAAACCTTAACTAATATAGTTATATATATATTTAAAATATATCAAAATTTATATACATAGTTCTGAATAACAGCTCACCATTTCTTCCTTATTTTGATTTGTTGTTGCTTGTTATATCTATCGTTATTGTTGTTATTGTTGTAACTTACGTTCTCTTTTTGTGGAGTTGTGTTGACGGCTGACGGTGTTGTGTTAAACTCAGCGCACTTTTCCGGTTTTTTTAAGTTACCGGTAAGTCACTTTTGGAAATCTATTTCTGGATTTGAACGAATTTGCATTTGGTCTATTGCAATTCATGCACTTTTAATTAAAACATGAGTTGTTGAAAGCTCTTCTTGAATTGATGTGTTGTTGTCGGTGCTGCTGGGCTATTTGTTTGTACTTGTTGTTGTTTAATTTTGAGCTGCTATTGTTGAAATTTTCGGATTTATGTAGTTTTACGCCAAAACCAATATTTTTTGTTTTTTTTTTAATATTCCTTTCTTCTATAATTTCTGCTTTGAAATTGCTTTTGTTTTGTAATTCTAGTTTAAATGTTTATTGCCAATTGTCGTTCAACAATATGGTGTAACTGATAAAAATTATATATTGTAAATTCAAAAATTTTAGAACTGAATTTGAACTGATGGTCACACTAATCTTTGGTTTGTTCGAATTTCTGCCTGATTTTAGGCGCACTAATAAATTATGTTCGTTTGGGGTAGTAAATTTTTATGCGTACAATAAATATTTAAAATATTCCATTCTTTTTTGTTTAAAGGTTGATGTTTAGTTAAATCCTCCTGGCAGGATCGCCAATTGTAGTATCTTTTTTTATTATTTATATTTTTATTAAGAATATTCACATATAAAGAGTATAACTTCTTGAAGGTAAAAAATGAATCCAACTGAAAATTTTTGAAAATTAAAATATCAAAATTGAAAATTCAAATATTGATGGAACATATTAAAATACAAATTTCAAAGTAACTTAAACACAAAGTTAAATAAAAATAAGAACCCTACACTCAGTAACACTTTTCGTTTGATACCCATATCGTACAAACATTCTAGAATCACCCCTGGCCCACCCTAATGGCGATATCTCGAAAAGGCGTCCACCTATAGACCTAATGCCCACTCCCTCTTAAAATGCTCAGTAGCACCTTTCATTTGATTCCCATATCGTACAAACACATTCTAGAGACACCCCTGGTCCACCTTTATGGCGATATCTCGAAACGGCGTCGACCTATGGAACTAAGGATCACTCCTTTTCAAAATACTCATTAACAGCTTTCATTTGATACCCATATCGTACAAATATATTCTAGAGTCACCCCTGGTCCACCTTTATGGCGATTTCTCGAAAAGGCGTTCACCTATAGAACTAAAGCCCATTCCCTTTTAAAATACTCATTACCACCTTTCATTTGATACCCATATCGTACAAACATATTCTAGAGTCACCCCTAGTCCACCTTAATGGCGATATCTCGAAAAGGCGTCCACCGATAGACCTAAGGCCCACTCCCTCTTAAAATGCTCAGTAACACCTTTCATTTGATACCCATATCGTACAAACAAATTCTAGAGTCAGCCCTGGTCCACCTTTATGGCGATATCCCTAAATGGCGTCCATCAATAGAACTATGGCGTACTCTCTCTTAAAATACTCTTTAATACCTTCCATTTGATACACATGTCATACAACCACATTTCAGGGTTACCCTAGGTCCATTTTCCTACATGGTGATTTCCCTTATTTTGTCTCCATAGCTCTCAACTGAGTATGTAATGTTCGGTTACACCCGAACTTAGCCTTCCTTACTTGTTTTTTTCTGATTTTGAACATTTTAAAAGAAATTTGACTTTTGGAAAAATCCGAATATTGGGCGTAAATTTGCAGAACCTTTTATTCTCCTTTTCAGGAACTCCAGAACTATTGAAATACTACTCAGAACAGTTTTTTTAATCGATTTTCGACATTTTGTGTGCTGCGTGAAGTTGGCATACACAAATTTCAAAAACGTTTTTTTCTATCTAAAAAGCCAGAACTTTTCTTTCTCCTTTTTAGGAACTCCAGAACTATTTGAAACTTACTCAGAACAGTTTTTGTTTGTATGTTTTGCTAGATTGTGTATATCAACTTCACGGGCATAAGAAAATCTCCTCGTTACCAGTATTTTGTCTAAACAAATTACCTGAAAATTAGTTTTGCAAAATTTTATATTGCAACATATATCAAATATATTCAACTAAAACTTTACGTTGCGCAAATGCAACGTTAGGACTTAACGCTATGCTTTTTTTTTTAAACCGGCAGCATTCAGCCCTGTGAGCAGCGGATATTTTTTATTTACATTTTCAGTTAAAAACGTATGACGTTCTTTCTTTTCAATTTTTTTCTAAAAGAATTTTATCTAAAGTGTAGGTCTTACAACCTTAGACTAACAAAGTTGCTTCTATCATTAAAAAAGAGGACTGTAGACTCATAACGGGTATTCTCACTGGACACTGCCTTCTGGCGTCACATACCTCTAAATTAGGCTTGGTCAGTGATATCAGATATAGGAAGTGCGGTTTGGAGCACGTTCTATTCTCGTGCCCTGCACGAGAGAATTTTGTATGTTACTGGATTCAAAACCCTGCCATCAATAAGAAGCTAGCGGAAGAATTGCCCGTTTTTGAAAGTGTTTTGAGCAATATCGCAATTAAACTTATTTTATTTATCATCATAATTTCCTGTTCTTGAAATTTCGCACAGAGGAAATAAATTTTTGTAAAAATAAAATGAACTGAAAATTAAAAATTTGTATATCACTAAGAATTAACGTTGCGTCTACGCAACGTGCCCAACCACCACAATGGGTTACGGCAGCAAATTTGTTTTGGTTTTTTGTTTTTAATTGGGCCAATTTATAGTGCCACAGAAAATTTCATTGAAATTGCTCCAGCCCTATGCTCAGGACTTAATGGGTTAAAGTTAACCCAAGAAGGACAGAACATCTTCTTCAGCTACAGAACAAAAAAACACTAAACTTCTCAGCTGGGGTTTGCTACATTTAAGTACCTGAAAGAAGACTAGTTACAAGAAGCTGGGGCATAGGAACATAAAATACTATGCGGCTTTATACAGCAGTCATAAGGCCGATCCTATAATACGGAGCGATAATGTGGTGGACAGACCTAGAAAACCAGCAAAATATTAAAGAATTAAACAAAGTACAAAGGGCATCCCATGTAGGGGTAACATGAGCACTTTGCTCGTATCCAACAGACGCATTACACATTATCCCGAGCCAGCTGCTAGTGGAGCTCCACGTAGACTTACAGGTACTACCTGTGCCATCCTATATATAAATTCACAATGAGATAAAAGTATTATTAATTATATCCGTTAATATTTATTTGGAAAATGTTTATTGATAAGTTGAAAGTTAGAAACATTGAATGGAAAAATTCAATTGAAAATTTTTAACACATTTGAAATTTAAATATAATATATTGAATATAAATAATTTTTTATAACATATATAAGTGACAAAGTACACAAGTAGCACCACAAGGTATGCATATTCTCAGACAGCCAAGCAGCGCGTAAAGCCCTTGGCTCACCACCTATGTCCTCTAAGTGTACTTATGTACTCTAAGAATGTGCTGGGAAATACCGCAAACTCAGCGACCATTACTCTCACATGGGTGTCGGTACACACAAAAATAGAGGACAATGAAAAAGTGGATAAACTGACAAAAAAGCCGGTGCCTCGTTAGACAGCACTGAGGCAGTCACGGTACATCGAACACTCACATCAATAAAAAGTGACATTCGTACCTATTTTAAGAAAACCGCCATTCAAAATACTACTAAACGGACGCCCTTGGCTCTACTATGACCAAAAAAAAAAATGTCTAGGAAGAATATATTTAGGATGATAGCCACAATAATTCTACATTGACCATTTGGTCCTTAAATAAGAGCCAGGAAACGTTAATCAATTTCCTCTGCGAATGCGCAGCCCTGGCAGGTATCAGGTACTGAACTCCGGGCGATTTCGTGCTTCCGATTTAACTGGAGTATCAAAAAGCTCCATTAATGACATGAAAAGCTTATTCACAAATGTTAAAATGTATATTAAAGCTAAAACTTTTGACGTAGAAGGCTAGCTAGCTTAACTCACTGACAAATAGTATAAAAATCTCAAGCTTAACAGCAAGAAAATTTTATTACTTTTACTACTTTTAAAATGATATAATTTTAAATAATCGTTGTATAGCGTACTAATAGATTTCCAGTACAAAAAAAAGATCGCGAAAACAACGAACGAACGTTCTCAAAAAGCTTCCAGCATGCTTGCTTGCGCATTTGTAAGTGTCAGCGTTGAGTAATGGCTATACCGCCTTCATCTTGTTTCATTGAGCAGCATCTTCTTGAAAGTGACATACCACTTGTTGTTTGCTAGACAAAAGAGATAGGCGAATCATGGGCGAAAATAAAATACTAGCCATGACTATAAACTTCTTACTAAATGGGTATTAATTTTCTAAATTACATCAGTGATGGGCATATTTTAACTTTTCAGTTGTTGTTGCTGAAGCATTGCCTCGCATCATCCAACAGGTGCAACCACTTAAAAATTGTCATCAATATTTTCTAATGGGAATACGAGAAAATTTGCTTTTTGTAAAGGTTGGACCCGAGATGATGGCTGGAAAATAGACATGATGATGATATCATTTGTGGATACAAGCGATGCATACTTTGGGTATGTCGGGTTTGATTCTGGACAAGTAAGAGTTTAAGTATCAAGAATGAAAGTATCCCCGTCGAGGTTGATTTGCTCAACTGCGGGCTGCGGATATTTGTCTTCAAAAACGAGGTTCACTGGGCAATATCTGACATAGTAGTCCGAAGATATTTTATGGATGTCTCTGAGGGCATTTTCATGCTACTTTTCTTCACACCGCTGATCTTTATGGGGAGTATTCTCGCCTCAATGTGTAGATGATGTTCTGGAGAAATAGGAAGACATCCCATGGCAGTCCTGAATGCGATATTTTGATGGGCCTGCGGTTTCCTCTAGCGTGTTTCTTTAAGGCTCGGCGACCCTATTGGGGACATGTAGCATACATTTAACAAAAAAATAAATAAATGTAAGGCGCGATAACCTCCGAAGAGATCCAAGGCCGAGCTTCTCTACCTATTTGTTTTATGCCGTCTCAGAACGGCATCTGCAAGGCAGATGAGTTTTCACTGAGAGCTTTTCATGGCAGAAATATACTCGGGGTGCTTGCCAAACACTGCCGAGGGGCGACCCCGCTTAGACAAATTTTCTTCTAACTGAAAAAAACTTGTTTCTAAAATTTTTGAAGTTGATTTTCCTGGGTGTGAACCCAGAATCTTCGGCGTGGTAGACGGAGCACGCTACCATCACACCACGGCGGCCGCCATCATTTAAATTGTAGTGCAAAATTGGTGTATTGAGGGCTTCCAATGTTAGTTTATGACCTTAGGGTAAAAAACCGTCGGTAATTTTAGATTTTACATCCAAGAGTATAGGTATAGGTTACGGCCGAGGCAAAAGATTTAATCACCAAACCTTTTTGACTGGTAAATAAAGAGGTAACTTATAATTTTTTTTGTTTCTAATTGTTTTTTTTTTTTGTTGTTTGCATTACTTCATTTCTAGAAATTTATAAAAAACTGAACTACAAAAAACATTTTTAGTAAAAATGAGCAACCAAAACAAAAATATGAATTAATCGGGGAATGCCCGTATTGCTTTAAATGTATGAACATTTATTTCAAGCAATTTTTAATTTTATAATTTATTTAATAATTTGGGAAAAATTTAAACAACGTGACATCAGGACGGACAAGGCGACAGCATTTAGCATAACTTTGTTATTTTTCATCGAATATAATCACTTTCTTTGCTGCTAAGCACTTTAGAGTAATATGTGGCAAAACTATTTTACCCATCACTGTTTTCTATAAACACTTAAATATGTATATATGAACACATATATAGACATATGTACTTACTAAAGATTATACACAACGTTTTATGTTCATTTTACAACATATAAAAGAAATTTGTCTAAGAATTTCCTATGGCAAATTTTTTCGCATAAATTCTAGTTTAGTACTATACTGCGACAATTTGCTATCAAAGTATTGCAAAATATGAGGAGAGACAAGAATGACGTAATAACAAAATAAATCTAAGGATGTTTAATTTTTTAATACTTCAGCATAAGAATTTAAGTAATCTTAGTAGAATTTTCTTAGTGAAAATAGAACGAACGGTTTGAGATAATCCAGGATATAAGCGTAGCCATAAGCGAAGTGTTAGGAAGTGGCATTCTATATGCAGGATTACAAAATGTAAGCATGGGTTTAGTCACTGCAACGCTAAGTATTGACTGTTTACTTTCGACGGGTTATGAGCGTGTTAAATGTTTCATATCGACAAGTATTCAGTTCGTTAATTAAGCTAAAAACGTTGTTATAGATAGCAAAGGTTGAATATCTTTGTAATCGAAAATGTATGGAACTTCTGTCAATGTTTTTGAGGAATTCATGAGCTTAGCACCGGCTATTAGGTTAGGTTGAACTGGCCGGTCCATGAGGACCTCACATAGACTAAATAAGTCCGTAGTGTTACCAGAAGTTTGTTTTAACGACCATACTGAAAAACTCTATCAAAAACCAGGACCTATGTTATAAAGAAACTCCGTCCTATTGGCAAATACTAGAAGCTTCCTAGGATTTAAGCCACTTGCTGCTTCTAGATCTGACAGCTGTATCGCTCCTAATAGCTGCAACCTTAGCCTTGCAAGCGCAAGGTAAGAGCACAGAACGTGCTCGATCGTTTCCTCCTCCAGCCCGCACTTCCTACTTCTGCTATGACTGACCAAGCCTAAATTAAAGGTATGTGACTCCAGAAGGCAGTTTCCAGTCAGAATACCCGTCATGAGTCTACACACCTCTCTTTTTAATGATAGAAGCAACTTTGTTAGTCTAAGGTTGTAAGACCTGCACTTAATCTTCGACACTTTACAGTCCCGCGCGTGAACCCACGCCTTTCGTGCTTGGACGATCTTGTGCACATTTCGCCTTCGCTTAATGTCGCCCAGTCTAATTGGGACGTATACGGAGCAAGCTTCATGGGATGCCCCCTTTTTAGATAGTTCATCCGCTTTTTCAATCCCATCTATTCCCATATGCCCTGGGACCCAATATAGATGTATGCTTCTCCCTGTCCCAATTCTCTCCAGGGACCGCCTACACTCTAACACGCATTTAGATGCTGTGCTATGCGAGATTATTGCCTTAATTGCTGCTTGACTGTCTATATAAAAGTTAACAAGATTGCAGTTTGCGCTATTTTCTTCCAGGGTTTCTACTGCTTTGATTACGGCTACTATTTCCGCTTGAAAAATGCTACAGTAATCCGGTAGCCTGTAAGATCTGTTTATTTCCGGACCAGCACAGTATACCGCAGGCCCTACTCCTTCCACTACTTTGAAACCATCTGTGTACACATGTATCGCCTCGTCCGCCATTTGAGCACCCTTTCGCTAACCGTCGACCTCTATTGTGGCCTTAAGATCGCCCTCGACGCGCAGATAGGGAATGAGGTAGTCTGTCCGTTTTGTGATTGATGACGCTATAATACTATGGCCGTATGTTCGGCGCTCGAGCTGCCCCGAGGCACCGAGCCTGGTTGCAGTTGTTAGCCGAGGCTCCAGTTATTAATTATATATTTTGTCTTTAATTATTATTTTCGATTCAGTTTGTTTGTTGATTTTTTTATTGTTAGAGAAAAACTGCAAAAACAAATTTTAACTTGTATATGGCGATGTTTCGTTACGGAAAGTTTATTCAAAAAGTTTTTTTCCTATAAAATTGTCCCAATAAAAAAAAAATAATAATTTTATAGCCGGTGCTAAGCTCATGAAGTCCTAAAAACTCAAATAAGTTTAGCACAACATTCTAAACATACACACATACATTATCACATGTTATTCGATGTTTAGTCAAAAAGTTATCGATTTGTCATCTAAAATTATCAATTTGTTAACGAACTGTAAGCAACTTTTTGTCGGCGTGTTATCAATTTGTTATTGAAAAGTTGTTGATTGGTTATGTATCGATTGTAGCAATAGCAATTTGTTATCAAATTTTTTTAGAAAAATTACCGAAACTTTATCGATAATTTAATGGCGTATTTAAAAAATATTATCGATTTACTTTTAACAATTTATCAATTTGTTATCAAAAGTAATAGATTTGCTATCGCAGTGTAGCCACTTCGTTTCCTACTTGGTATCGATTTGTTATCGAAAAGTTATCGATTTATTATTCAACAGTTAACATATTTTATATCGAAAAGTTATCGGCTTCTTTTCGGAGCGTTACCAATTTATTATCAGTTTGTTATAGAACAAATAACTAAAACTTCAATATGAAATCGGAGAAACATCGGTAACCCGACGATAAAAGCCAATAAGAAACAAAAAAGTTCCCACTTGCAGATGTGTAGAAATTGTGTTCTGGCGTCAAATGCCTTTAAACAATGCTTGGTCAGTGATAGCAGATTCAGGAATTGCGGGTTGGTGGAGGAAATACCCTGCGCTTTCCACGCTAAGACTTTAGCTTTTAGAAGTGATACGGTTGTCAGATCTAGAAGTAACAAGTGACATATGTCCTAGAAAGCTTCTAGTATTTATCAAGAGGAGTGGTTATTTTATAACTTAGGTGCTGACTCTTTCTAATTTCTCAGTTTGATTGGTAAACAAATTTCTGGTAGCACTATGGACTCATTCAGTCTATGTGAGGTTCTCATGGACCGGCCAGTTACACCTAATCTAACCTTACCCATAAGGGCATAAAGGAAGCGTATCAAAGAGTACCCGTTTAAAAGGGATCCGCCCGACTCTTCCCGTACAGCCATAAACAGGTGAAAACAAAAGCGATCACTCCAACCCATTCAAAGAAATCAAAACTGGCTATAGTCGAATATTCCTCTGAGACTAATTTCGGATTCATCCTAGGCTAAACGCATTGTTTGCAGTTACCCTACACTTTCATTCCCTATTCCCCCGTACAGCATCCCTACTACTTCCAAACATTATTATTACACTGACACTTACTTCTACACGCACACTTACACTTGCGCTTTTCCGTATACTTACAACTAACTTTGCACTCACATTTACGCTAACACTTACGCTTACATTACACTAACACCACCACTAACCCTTACACTTGCACTTATCCCTATAATTTTAATTAACTTTACACTGGCATTGACGCTTACATTCACATTTACATCACACTAACGCTAAAACTAACACTAATAGTTACATATACAGTTACAGTTACACTTACACTTACATTTACACTTACACTTACACCAACACTTACACTTACACTTACATCCACACTTAACTTACACTAGCATTTATAAAAAAAAATAAATGTAAGGCGCGATAACCTCCGAAGAGATCTAAGGCCGAGCTTCTCTTCCAATATGCGTCGTGCTCCTCTTAATTTTCCCTACAAATTGGCCGGACGGGACCTACATGTTTTATGCCGACTCCGAACGGCATCTGCAAGGCAGATGAGTTTTCACTGAGAGCTTTTCATGGCAGAAATACACCCGAAGCGCTTGCCAAACAGTGCCGAGGGGCGACCCCGCTTAGAAAAATTTTCTTCTAATTGAAAAACCTTATTTCTAAAATTTTGATGTTGCTTTGCCCGGGAGTTGAACCCGAGGCATACGGTGTGATAGGCGGAGCACGCTACCATCACACCACGGTGGCCGCCTACACTAGCATTTACACTTACACATAAACTTTAACTCACACCGTCACCTTCACTTTCATTTACACTTACACTAACACTTACCCTTACAGTTACACTTACACTTACACTAAAATTAACACCTGCACTTACTTTTATACTCTCACCGGCACTTACATTTGCGCTTACACTCACAGTTACATTGGCTTTTACACTTACACTTACACCACCACTTACACTACATGCGGGATTCTCTCATATCATGAGCCAGGATGTTTGTACATCAAAGATATTTATGTACAAATTATGAACAACAAATACAAATGTTTACTTCAAGAAAAAACTTTTCTAATTATGCACTATCAATGTGCTTATCATAATAAATATACTTGTGAGTATGCTTTGTCTGTTTTCAAAACAGCTTAATATAGAAGGATAAGCTGCCTTAATATCTTTACTGTCTAAGGATTCGCGTTGGCTACATATAAAATTTAATCTTATGCATGTGAATTACAAATTACAGATTACGAATGGGAATATGTATGTACTTAAAAATGTGTGTCCTTAAATATGTACAAATACACATATTACCCATATACTTATATTTGTGTCTAGGCCAAATTCTTAAATTCTCTTTGTCTGCACGAAAATCGTAGCAAATCCCCAAAAAGATTCTTAAGTGTGTGATAAATTTTGTGTCAAAGCTAACGTCAATTTTTGCCTATTTTACACCATTTAGGCTTAAATGTATTACTTGAACTCGGACACTTACATATCACTTCCTCATACATAAGATGATACTTACACCATACTAATTTATTTTCTTGTATATTTTGCTTTATATTAAGCTTACATCCTAATAACGCTTTTCATATATTTTATACATTCATTTGTATGCAGATATAAATTACGATGGAAAGTCTTACTTAATTCGATTTGTCTACATATTTTAGTACACATATTTCATAAGTACGCATGTATATAAGTACATATGTATATGTAGAGAACTAAATTTTTATCTAACAAATTGACCATAATAATGCGTGAATCCGCTCTCACAGATTAAAGGACAGCTACATGAAGAACCTCGAAAGCAGATCTCATTAGCGATTTGGAATAATAACGTACGGAACTTATTAAATTATTTTTGTAATATTTCATTTTCTTAAATATAAAAGTTTTGGAAATTGTAAAGAGAATGGATAGGGGGCTATATTATGTGTTGGTGTTACAACACATTTTCCAACGCAGGCCGCAAGTTTAGCGAGAGAGCGTAACCTTAAAATACAGCAAAACCCTGGCGAGCCTCAAATCAGGAAAATTAACGTACTTATCAGAGGAATATCATAACAATTGTAAAATCTCTGTTCGTGTACGTAAAGTCTCTCTCAAACCCGACTTAGCACAATGATAAAATATCCATCGCGAATGATGAAATGTGAGAGCGCTTTCTGCCGGCATTATGTAACGCATTCCATTGTCGATAAAACAAGACGGGAGGCCAACAGATGCACAAAAACATAAACAAAGCGCGTCTCCTATTACCATCACCGTCAAAGAAGTTGAAGAAACCATCTAACTTCCTAAACCATTTGAAGCAGTAGGTTAGAATGGGATTGCCATGCTGATGCTTAAAAAATGCTTCTATACACTTTCATCATCCCTGAAAAATGGAATACGTCGAGTGATACAGCTAATAAAGCCTGGAAAATCGTAACGTAGGAGTTTCATATCGTCCAATATCTCTCCTAACCCCAGTACCTTATTGCAAACTTCGAGGGATACATTGAAAAGTATTTTTGTGGTCGGCAGGCATCAGTGCAGCACAGGAACTCTTTCTCGTTGAACTCTTTCTCCCTTGCCTTTCCGGTTTTCCACCTCGCTAAATGCATTGTCACTGACCAAATCCGCGGCGACCTTATTTACATCGTAGGTAAATCAAATCGACTATCGACTGTCCTCCACCCAAATATTCCACTATGCACACAATTTCCCGGTGAACCCCGTTACCAAATACCATGAGCTCGCATTGAGGAAAGCAAACCTCCCCAGGTGGCCCTCTTAATTTTCCAGAATCAACGCCGACATATCCAAGGTATATTCTGCTTATAACTTGTCCCTTCGTGATACCAATCTTCCTTTCACTTCCAGCTTTACACTCTTTGGTCCAACCCTGTTAAAACACTAAGTATCTTGGGCTCCCGTTAGAGTATATTGATGACAACTTGTGAGTGATGGTAACGTTTGGATAGGGCGAAGCAATGTTATAATAACAACAGGCTATATTTGCAATGTACATGAATACTTAGCTTATTAAAGTTTAAACAAGAGACTGTGTGGAGATAGTTTGGCCTACTTGAATATATTTTCATGTCCCAACTTGATTAAAATAATAATATTGAATGAATATTAATATACAATCTGGTTATCGATAAAATAGATAGCATAATTCAATGAAAAACAGCAAACATATCCTAAGATATGAAAGAACTTCATGCTATTGGTATGGCATAAATTTATTCGCATGTGTTTACGGGACCTCTTACATGCATACATACAGTACAGAGCAAAAACCCATACCCATACTCTTTCCATATATTCGCAATATTTTCAGCAAACTGTAGCGAATCTTAAGAATGCTCGGTTATTATTTACCTTCTGTTACCATTTAAATCACTGAAATGTCGAAAAATTAATTAAAGATCTTCAGTATATCAAAATGTTCTTTATTTATGGCACTACTATGGTAATTCTATACAGAATTGATATTATTCACATACTTCACTTTCAACGGGTTCAAATTAAACTGGTTGATTACTACCAAGACTCCGCTGCTTATAAAGCACTCAGTTAGTTTCGTCACGCATCTTCTCCCAGGGTCTACACTTTTCGTGAACAGCCTCTTCAAATAGTTGCTAATTTATTAGTCTCATCGCTTTGCATCTCGTTTTTGTTGTTTTCTTCCAAGTATATGTGTGTAGTTTTCTTAATGTCGTCTGCGTTCTCTGTTGATACGCTGCTGTGTACTTGTTTGTTGTCCCATATGCTTAGATATCTTTTAAAGTTGTGACTCATTTATTTACTAGCGGCATAGTGATGTGTCAAAATACTTTTATGTTCTGTGATTTTTTGGAAATGCATCTGAAACATGGTGGAAACAACCAAATTTAAAAATTTATTAACGGCAATATTAGTTTTGGATAGTCTCCGAATATGAAGATTTCTGCTGAACGTTTTTAACAGAGATTGCACTTAACGATTAGAGAAATGGCCTTAAACTTGCGTCATCATGTTTTCACATGCATTAAGCTACACCAAATCCACACAAGTTCAAGTTGAAGTGGTTGACCTATCGCATATGCAAAGAGAGAACAATTGTGTTATGGAGTGCAGACCGATGTAACCTTACCAGGGCCTGCAAATAATTCTTATTCGTCAACATTTAAACCACTAAATCTTACTGCGGTCCCAATCGCATTTATTTGGGTTCATGCAGAGACCTTCTGGAGATACTATTGCTAATGTTTGGAGAAAATTTGAAAATATTTTATAATCGTGAAGGAATCATTGTGCGACATTATTTTATAGAAATATTCCGGCATTATATTCGGTACACTTTTTGATTATTTCGAAATTATTTGACCGACTAATTTCCGATAATTTCGAAACCAAACTGAAAACATTAACGTACCATTCACCGGGGCAGTTCTAAATCACAATAATTCACTGGAAAAAGGCCAAATATAGGAAAAGGAGCCCCTTTTCTAAAAATTGTATATAAAAAATTTCCTTTCCTTTTCGAACCAAAGTAAGAAAGAATAAATTTGATAGCTGCTGAGCTGTCGCTGAAAATAAATTGTCGTTGCCGATATTGTGTGCCTCTTACTGCGGCTTACATAAAGACTTGTACTTACGCCTGGATTAAGCCACAGTGATCGATCAGTCTTAAGGAGAGTTTGTGTTTGTCTACGTTCATTGAAAGGACTCCTCTTCCCCCTGTCGTTTAGCCTAAATCCGTCGGTAAAAACGAAATGTCTGCAGCCAACAGCAAGGATCCAATCCGACTGCGCCCCATCATCCCTGCTGGGTATGTTTACCATATATTTAATTGCGACTTCTTGTTTGCACAGTTAATTGGAAGAAAATATATGCGTAAAAAATATTGCAAATGTTTGCCTACTTTTTGGTCCTTTTTTTTGCTCCTTACTGTATTAACTTATACATTTATAAATAAATCCACCATCCGTTTCTACCAACGTTATGAAATAAATGAAAAGTTGATCAAAAATGACATAAAATCCAATTTTCTCTGCACTGTCATTGAGAATCAGGTTGACGAGACGTCAATGCACTTGACGTCATTCAGAATGCATCCCACACGTCCCACCTATACATATCAGTGCATAGGCGGCAGCCCACAGAACGGGGACACAAGTAAGTAATGTTAGTAAATGAATGCACATCTCCATTACAGGTGTGACAAGAGTCTATAATAAATACAAACACACAAACATAACTTACATACATATTTTTACAATTTCGCACACATGGTGTCACAGTTATGAACACTTTGCGCGCAGTTCGAGTACAATGTGAAGTGGTTACCAACAAAAGAAACGAAGAACTGGGATGACACCATATGATGCCAAATTTTATATAAAACTGCAGTGCAGGACCGTAGGTTTTTCTATTTTTTGGTTTTTGTTTACTCACTGCTTTGACTGTCATAACGTTAAAAATTGGAAAATTACTTATTTGTTTTTGTTGTTTAATGGATAACAACTGTGAAGTGAATACAAAAATAAAATATAACATATGTATGTATATTAAGAGAAAGTACTCGTAAATTGTATTGTTTGCGCTTAGTATGATGGTTTTAGTAATATTTGCCTTTCGTAGAGCCATACGCTAGTTTTTGACACTCAACACAAATTAAAAAGCTATTCTGTGAAAGGTAAATTAAATCAAATGCAATGAGTAATAGTCTAAGAGCTGGTAAGCATTTTTGAGCAGGTATTTGAGGCACAATGAAAATTATGTACAATGCTTTTTTAATTGTATCTGAATATAGAAACACAGAATTGCCTAAGGGGTGCCGGGGCTGAAACAATCCTTGAATTTAACAAAAAAATTAATTTTTGTATGCTAAAAATGTTTTTGAGGCACTTTGAAAATTAGATATGTTAAAACTTAATATTTGAAAAATATAAACAGAAATAAGCCAGATTATTAGGTTGGGTCTAAAACTTTGCCAGGTCATTGCAAAATAATTTCTTTTTTAATTGAAAAAATGTTTTTGAAGCACTTTGAAAATTAGATATGTTAAAATTTAATATTTGAAAAATATAAACAGAAATAAGCCAGATTATTAGGGTGGGTCTAAAACTTTGCCAGGTCATTGCAAGGTTATTTCTTTTTTAATTGAAAAAATGTTTTTGAGGCACTTTGAAAATTAGATATGTTAAAATTTTATATTTGAAAAATTAGGTTGGGTCTAAAACTTTGCCAGGTCATTGCAAGGTTATTTCTTTTTAAATTGAAAAAATGTTTTTGAGGCACTATGAAAATTAGATATGTTAAAATTTTATATTTGAAAAATATAAACAGAAATAAGCCAGATTATTAGGGTGGGTCTAAAACTTTGCCAGGTCATTGCAAGGTTATTTCTTTTTAAATTGAAAAAATGTTTTTGAGGCACTATGAAAATTAGATATGTTAAAATTTTATATTTGAAAAATATAAAAAGAAATAAGCCAGATTATTAGATTGGGTCTAAAACTTTGCCAGGTCGTTGCAAAATAATTTCTTTTCTAATTGAAAAAATGTTTTTGAAGCACTTTGAAAATTAGATATGTTAAAATTTAATATTTGAAAAATATAAACAGAAATAAGCCAGATTATTAGGGTGGGTCTAAAACTTTGCCAGGTCATTGCAAGGTTATTTCTTTTTTAATTGAAAAAATGTTTTTGAGGCACTTTGAAAATTAGATATGTTAAAATTTTATATTTGAAAAATATAAAAAAAATAAGCCAGATTATTAGGTTGGGTCTAAAACTTTGCCAGGTCATTGCAAAATAATTTCTTTTTTAATTGAAAAAATGTTTTTGAAGCACTTTTAAAATTAGATATGTTAAAATTTAATATTTGAAAAATATAAACAGAAATAAGCCAGATTATTAGGTTGAGTCTAAAACTTTGCCAGGTCATTGCAAGGTTATTTCTTTTTTAATTGAAAAAATGTTTTTGAGGCACTTTGAAAATTAGATATGTTAAAATTTTATATTTGAAAAATATAAAAAGAAATAAGCCAGATTATTAGGTTGGGTCTAAAACTTTGCCAGGTCATTGCAAAATAATTTCTTTTTTAATTGAAAAAATGTTTTTGAAGCACTTTGAAAATTAGATATGTTAAAATTTAATATTTGAAAAATATAAACAGAAATAAGCCAGATTATTAGGTTGAGTCTAAAACTTTGCCAGGTCATTGCAAGGTTATTTCTTTTTTAATTGAAAAAATGTTTTTGAGGCACTTTGAAAATTAGATATGTTAAAATTTTATATTTGAAAAATATAAAAAGAAATAAGCCAGATTATTAGGTTGGGTCTAAAACTTTGCCAGGTCATTGCAAAATAATTTCTTTTTTAATTGAAAAAATGTATTTGAAGCACTTTGAAAATTAGATATGTTAAAATTTAATATTTGAAAAATATAAACAGAAATAAGCCAAATTGGTAGGTTGGGTCTAAAACTTTGCCAGGTCATTGCAAAATAATTTCTTTTTTAATTGAAAAAATGTTTTTGAAGCACTTTGAAAATTAGATATGTTAAAACTTAATATTTGAAAAATATAAAAAGAAATAAGACAGATTATTAGGTTGGACCTAAAACTTTGCCAGGTTATTGCAAAATAATTTTTTTTTTTTTTAAATATATTTTTGCGGCATTTTGAAAATTAAATATTGTAACGAATTTAGGGAAACTCCGAATCGCTAAATGAATAAATCAGTCCAATATTCTGTATTGAAAATGGTCTTTATTAAGCTACTTTGGGAGTAGTACAATTATACTTAACAATTAAACTTCACTTCGCGTGTTTAAATCAAACTGATTCGTTATTACTCAGCTTGCGCTGCTTTTGTACTCTCTGTAGCCTCGTACATCCATTTCTCCTAAGCTAACATTTTAGTGAACAGTTGTAGCTTATGCTTGGTTACAGTCATATAAGTACTTGTTTATCTGTAGTTTATGTTGGTCTTATAGACATATGCGTGTGCATGGGTGAGTACTACTTCAGCTGATGACTACATGTGTGTGCGTGAGTAATCTCTTCATCGCCTTCTATATCCGTGTGTAAACGATGATTAATGTGTTAACATATCTAAGTTTCAAAGTACCTGGAAACCATTTTTACCATACCAAAATTAATTTTTTTGTTAAATTTAAGGATTGTCTCAGCCCCTCCACCCCTTAGCCAGTTCTGCGTTTCTATATTTAGATACGATTAAAAAAGCATTGTACATACTTTTCATTGTGCCTCAAATACCTGCTCAAAAATGCTAACTAACTCTCCTACTATAAGGAATGGTCGTCGTAAGGCTGTTTCAAACGCCTTGTATTTGTAATGGATGTGCCTACTTTAATTGCACAAGGGCAGTTCCTCTTGGTGCTGGTGGTTGTATGATCACGATAAATGATATTATGATATTGGGGATGTAATCCAAGGTATATAAAAGCGATGCGTCTTACCCAGGGAGCGAAAGTATTGGAAAGTCAATTAACTCCGTAATGGAATGGCAGGTAAATACCAATGTAAAAGTAGAGTGGAGAATGGAACGGAGCAGAGGACATAAGAGGGCTCACTCACATAATCGTGCAGCTCTAAGGAGCACACTCTGGGGCAGTATTCGACTCAATTGACCAGGAGATTGAGTGCCTTAAATAAGTCCCTTAAGACGGTAGATGTAAGTCGAAGTCAGTTAATGAGTTTTGCTACAAGAAACAAGCGGAACTTCAGCCGATATGAGGAGGCAGAAACTTCGAGTGGCCGAATGAAGCAGTCACTGACTGGCGCTGGTCCTTGGTAGCAATCCTTCGGACAAATGTCGACTGGAAGTTGGAAATCTGTTAAAAGGGAGCTTAATAGCTTAATGCCCAATATCAAACAAATGCAAGGCGCGATGTTAATTTTTAATACAAATTGGCTGAACGTGACCTATGTACATGTTTTCAGGTTGGCTGCAAACGTCATCTGCAAAGGAGATGAGTTTTCACTGAGTAGCTTTTCGTGGCAGAAATACATGCGAAATATTTACCAAATCACTGCTGGCGGCCGACCGTTAATAGAAAAACTTTTTTAAAATTGAAAAAAAAAAACATTTTTTTTCTAAATTTTTTATGTTTCTTTGCCTAGGAGTTTAACCCAGGATCTTTGATGTGGTAGGCGGGGCATGCTACCAACGCACCACGGTGAGACCCGAATATATCGAGACAAGATTGGAAGCTGCTCAATGGCTACGAAGGACGTCAGCACTACATCTTGTAAATAAAAAATTAAGGGATGCTAGGACAGCTTGTGAGAATGTCCTTGGACGAAGATAAAAATATATCTGGGACTCAGGAAAAGGAGTATCTAGGATAAAATACCAATAGCCTTGGAACAAGGGAGCGAAAGGAATTTTCACGTCACAACGAAGGTTCTGTAGAGGGATAATCAACTAAATGATGTTGCGAGTCGCAGTGGAAAACATTCAGCCTAAGGAAGTCCCCAGGATAACAATCCAAGGAGTAAAAGCGAGACGTTGACGTCATGAAGGAAGTGTCGGAGGGGGCAAGTAGCCCACCTCAAGCAGATACTGAGTGGTCGTGGCAGTTTCAAAGAGTATTTATGGAAGCGTAGGATAGAGGAAGATCCTCTTCCCAATGTGTACCACGGAGTTAGAAAACGCAGAACACCTCATGTTCCACTGCCCCCGTTTCCACGGAGAAAGACTCGCTTTGCATATAGTTTTTGGGGAGGAACCAAATGTACAACAGGAAAGAGTGCTGGACTGCAGTGAGAAAAATGGTAATGGCCAATATGCATCCTACAGTCATCTGCAACCTACAGCCATCTAGCGCCTATGTATTTGTACGACCAGTACATTTATCCACATCACATCCGAAATTAAATACCACTACATCAATTAATTTACCAAATCATTTCAAATTTATTAACTCATAAATCAATATAAATGTGGGCTATCATGCGCATTTTTCTAAAACCTATAGGATTTTTTTTAATTATTCGGGCTATTCAACCCCCATTGGTGCCTTTATATAATGGTACATATTGTTTTAGTGACTTAAATTATTAACATTTTTCTTTCTTTTGTTACATAAACCATTGCGTGCCTTTGTAATTATCAACTGGTTAATGAAACATTCTAAAGACATAATTTAAAATTTGTATCCCAAATCGGGGTTTTCATAGCAAAACAAGGTGGCTCAAAACGCAGCCAATACCTTGGAGTCGAAGTACTCACCCCCAATAAATACAACGGTAAAATGATGAGGTTTTCACAGCGAAATGAGGAAGCTTTTTCCTAAGAGCCCAAGTGCTCGTCCCCAATTAAATACACACAAAGGTGAAAGAGGTGCAAAGGGACCTCTCTTCTTCTACAAGAACAAACACATTAAATAAGCATACAAGATAACATACAGTCCAATAAATTATTAATAATATATATAAAAATACCATTCTATCTCCGAATCACCAAAGCTTATATACATATAGCTCGAAACGCTAAACTTTCAAGTAAATAACTCAAATATTCAGTTTAGCGAAATATTGTTTATTTAAAACACTACTGTGGTAGTATTTGTTCACAATTAAATTTATTGCAAGTTTCACTTATAGCGTGTTAAAATCAAACTGATTTATTCCTCAGCTTGTGCTGCATTTACACTTTGCCTTGTTTGCCTGTTTTTATTAGGGTCTAGAACTTTCACGAACAGCCCTCTCGAATAGTTGCTTACATATTCCTCCTCACATATTTGGTTATTTAGCTATATACATGTATGACTGTTCTCTTTCTTCTTCGCTCTCAGCTGCTCAGCTCTTAGAGCCTCCTGCGATTTACAATCAGATTGACTGAAATTTGTGTGTTTTAGTGCAGTCGGGTGGCTTCGTGACACACGTATTTGTTGTCGGCTACACGTTGATGAAAATCAAACATTTTTGATTTTTTCATTTGACGCTTGCTTACTTGATAGTCGCGGAGTGTGATTGACAAAACAGAAGTGTTGTGTTTAGTTTGTGTCGACATTCAAAATGAACAAGTGCGCGGAAGAACAGCAATTCATATTAAAATTTATTGAAAATTATCAATGTTTACCAGATTTATGCATTGTAAAGCTCTTGTTATTACTTAATAAAATTTTTATTAATTTTTTTATTATTTAATAAAACTTAAGTAGTTTAAAGTAAAAAAATCATCATCCGACGACGACATATTCACGTCCGAACGCTACGGTTTCTCAATGCATATGTTGATTGATGGCTTTTTATTTGATAGTCGCGCGGAAAGCGTCAAATACCCGAAACACACACATACAAAAATTCAGTCAATCTCGTTGTAAATCGCAGGATGCCTTAAGCTTTGCTGCTTACACATATGCTTAGCTGCTTGCTTAGCTGTTTTTGAGCACTTATTTTCTAGCAGTAAAGTGACGTATTGAAACTGCAAATATTCGCCACAATATGTTCAAATCATAATTAAGCATGAGTCATTTGGTTGAGAAGCAAAGTGCACCTCCAACTCTACGCAGCCACCCTCCTACTACACGTTTTGCTCAGATAAGCGCTTAATATACGATGTTCCTTATAATTAGTCCGGTCGCCCCCTTCCTCTCGCCCCACATACCTAACTGTAGCTCGTAGCGCGAGACCATGCGACTCACAAGCGTTTTTTTTAATATTGATGCACGAACACAATAAAACTAAAATACAAAAAAAATATCGATCTCCTAATTGCGTCTAATGGCATTCCCAGAACTAGGGGTATTGAATATCACTACTTTGCACAATTGCAGGTGGAGTTCTCTTGTAGTGGGATATATACTGCCAGGTCTACACATCATTATAATAGTATACTACACTACGCACTATAAAACCAGTTATTCACCTGACAAGCCAATCACCTTACACACTCTCCGGCCTATTCCAGTAAATTATTCTGTTTTGATCTTCGCATTGGATCTTGCGAACTATGCCTCGCTCCGACTGAAAATCGCTATAACAGGGCCCGATATCAATAATGCATGCTGCTCCCAGTCCACATTGTTTACTAGCGGGTCGTTTTATTGATATTGCTCTGATGTACAGGCAACAATTTTCACCCGTCTCAATTCAATATAATTCGGCACCGGATTGATGATACATTTTTTTGTGTTAAGCCACGTAAAATTCGAGGATAAACTGAATTGGTTGATTCTATATGAAGATATATTTTGATGAGGCGGCCTCACCAGAAAAGTAAGGGAATCTCGTTCAAGTTCTTCAGCTAGTCAGCGGCACGCAAAATGACACACGCCACTGTCAGCTGATTAGGATGCGTTCGGAAGGGGAATACACGGTTGCACTCACGCGATGTTTTTTTTTTTTTAAGACAAACAAGTTATAGTACAATTTATACCCTCATAAAAAAATACAGACGTTAAATGTCAAAAAAAAAAAACAAAATGTAGAATAGTTATATTTTAATCCAAGAACCAAAGTGAGTAACTCTAAATGTAGCTGAAAATTTGACATGCAAATTTTGGTCGCGCTTGATCCGAAAGTGACATGCCCGAACTGTCTCTAATTCGGTGACATCATTTGAAGGGTTTGTACTGTAAAAAAAAAAATAAACATTTTTCTTTCAAGAACCACCTTAGTGCATACTTGTCTAGATTTATGTTTTTATGAACGTAGACCGTGTTGGAAGATTTCTTAATGTTCGTATATTACAATTAAAATGCATCAAGCATAGTTAATATGTTCACTGTTAGCAGGTGTTCGCAGCTTATAAATATACATACAGACTACCCACAAGCGCAAACATTTAACTTTCTTCGCTGCATTCACATTTTTTGACAGTATGAGCATCAAAAACGAGATTTGAAAAATAAACTTGACATCTGTGGTGAAAATATTATATGCGGTTGTCACCAAAAATGTAAAAATTCAACAAAAAAATTTTATTTACATTAAACGGCCACGTCTCCCAAACAAATAATTTAGGAACAAATAACGATATAAATTATTTTATAAAGAAGGAAACTAGGTACGGACCTTCCTTTTAACTACTTTACTAAGTATGCACAATTTTGGCTTCATTTGATGAGTCATTGAACACAGTTTAATTTGCTTATTTAACTTTTTTCCCTAGTGGGTTAAGGGGCTTAGAATTTGTTTGTGGGCATTTATACCTGTCATAAGCGAGACTAAAATATGCGAAATGGCGACTCCAAGGTCGTCGTTCCCGAGATGGTCTGGTGGTAATAGTGCCTGTTGCCGGAACGCACCGGTTTAATATTCAGCAAAGGAGCTTTGATATTGATATCACTATCTAAAACCTTCGGGAAGTGTTTCTATCGCTACAACAACTACACAACCATTCATTGTGTTTACATTTAATACAATTTTTTCCAAATGTGGAATACTCTGAAACTGAAAACAAAAATTTAAATTTATTTCTTTGCACTCACTGTTCAGTGGCAATTAAAAAAAAGTAAGTTTGCTATATTTTCTATTTTCGCTCTTTGAACTACGATATTACTACTGATAATTGAGTTATGAACCATACACAAATAGCAAATTTTGCCTAGCTAAATAACGCTAATACCCAGTATTGCAAAATGGTATTTATTTGACCTATTTTGGGTGTAGTACAATTATACTGCCATATCGCGGGATTCCCAAAAGCGTATTTAAACCAAACTGTACACTGATTCCTCAGCTTGCGCTGCTTTTATACTCTCGGTTTTCTCGTTATCAACTTCTCCTAAGGTTTAGTCATTTCGTGAACATTTGCTTCTCATACTTGGTTGACTACATATGTGTATGTGAGATAATCTTCATTGCTTTCTATGGTACGTAAGTGTTTCTTTCCTTATTGTGTACATATACATAAGAGTGCTGCCTGCTGTGTTTGTTGTTGTGATTATTTACTAACAGCATGGTGATGGTAATATTCGCCAAAATATAGAGTAGCAAATGCAAAGATTTTTAAATAAGATGCCAAATTTTATTTCAATATTAATTTCGATTTATTTATTAATTTTTATTTAACTTAGTTAATTTGATTGATTGTTATTTTAGTTTTCATTTTAAATTTTGTTTTTTTTTTTTCATGTTATTTGTATTGTATCTTGTATCCAGTAGTCGATCGGTTTGTTTATTTGTTGAATTTAATAAAATAAAATAAAATAAAATAAAATAAAATAAAATAAGTGAGTTTTGAAAGTTAGAAACGTATATATCGATATCGTTTTGACCCATGAATTTTCCTTGTCACTACATTCAGTTGTTAAAGAGTGAAACCTAAGGAACTCGTTACGCCGGAGTATTTTTTTAACTTAATTTTATAAATGAAAATACAAAATTTTGTTTGACTCAAATCTTTCAAAAGCGCTGGCAAATGCTTGAGCAGTTGAGCAACTTTATTCGAATGTTTTCCATAAAAAATTGTGTTCCAAAAGTTAACGGATAAAATAAACGGCTACATGACTTATCCCCGGCATTTTTGTCGTTTGAGGTGACTAAAATCTACAGACTCAAAAGTTCCAATGCTACCAAAATATTTTAGTACCAGAAAATTCTTGTACCAGAGTGCGCCGGGCTCATTTATACCGAAAAAAGTTTCACAAAATCAATTCTATCCCCTTTTATGTTAACATAAAGTATACAATAGTCAGATTAAAATGTGTATTATACGCCAGCCATTTTGACCCAATAAAAATCGATCATTAAATTAGTTTGTATCTACTAAGCCATAAACCCATAAGCAAATACACATGCATATATTTTTATTATTATAACAATAAAACTGCTGATATCTTCAATTTACAAAGGTATGAATATATTTTCAAGTAGAACTTAGTATATCGATACATTTATTAGTTCGTATTTATAAAGGTGCAACGCTACGACTTAGGTACTTTAAGTTTTGTATATATCAGCATCTAGTAGAACTAGTTAATAGAGCCATACAAAACAAAGACTACGTGTAGTATAAGTAAAGCTGAAATCAAATATCAAATTTGCAATAAAACTAGAAATAAATATATATACAAAAAAACTGACTAAGATGCTCACGAAGTTTTGCAAAAGGAAATGATACATGAATATTTCAAACAAAATAAAGACATTCTTTCTACGTAAGTACATCTTTTGTATATGCCAGAGATCGTGTATAATAGTTTTTTTTGAGATTTTTACTTTGAAAGTAAAGTAATATTTTCTTTTGCTTGTTTTGTTGCCTTTATTGTTTGTAATATCGTGGTTTCGAATCGAGATCAAGGCCTTAGCAGTAATTTTTATACTCAGTTGAGCAGAGCTCACAGAGTATATTAACTTTGTTTGGATAACGGTTGGTTGTATAGGTATTAAGGAATCGAGATAGATATAGACTTCCATATATCAAAATCATCAGTGTCGAAAGAAAATTTGATTGAGTCATGTCCGTCCGTCCGTCCGTCCGTTAACACGATAACTTGAATAAATTTTTTGGTATCTTGATGAAATTTTGTATGTAGGTTCCTGGGCACTCATCTCAGATCGCTATTTAAAATGAACCACCACTTTTTCCATATCGAAAATTTCGAAAAACCGAAAAAGTGCGCTAATCCATTACCAAAGACGGATAAAACGATGAAACTTGGTAGGTGAGTTGAGCTTATGAAGCAGAATAGAAAATTAGTAAAATGTTGGACAATGGTCGTGGCACCGACCACTTTTAAAAGAAGGTAATTTAAAAGTTTTGCAATCTCTAATTTGGCAGTCGTTGAAGATATCATGATGAAATTTATCAGGAACGTTACTCCTATTACTGTGTGTATGCTTAATAAAAATTATCAAAATCGGAGAACGATTTAATATCTTTACAGAATCCGAGGAAATTATGTCAAAATTCAACTTCAGTAGTGATATGTTGCAACAAAATACAAAAATAAAAGAAAATTTCTAAATGGGCGTGGCTCCGCCCTTTTTAATTTAATTTGTCTTAGATACTTTTAATGCCATAAGTCGAACAAAAATATACCAATTTGTGTGAAATTTGGTAGGGGCTTAAATTCTAGAACGATAACTGTTTTGTGTGAAAAAGGGCGGAAGCGGTCGAAGCCACGCCCAGTTTTTATACACAGTCGACCGCCTGTCTTTCCGCTCGGCCGTTAACACGATAACTTGAACAAAAATCGATATATCTTTACTAAACTCAGTTTACGCACTTATCGGAGCTCATTTTGTATTGGTATAAAAAATGGCCGAAATCCGACTTTGAACAGGCCCACTTTTTCGATATTGAAAATTACCAAAAATTAAAAAAATGCCATAATTCTATATCAAATATGAAAAAAGGGATGAAACATGGTAATTGGATTGATTTGTTGACGCAAAATATAACTTTAGAAAAAAACTTTGTAAAATGGGTGTGACACCTACCATATTAAGTAGAAGAAAATGAAAAAGCTCTGCAAGGCGAAATCAAAAGCCTTTGGAATCTTGGACGGAATACTGTTCGTGGTATTCCATATATAAATAAATTAGCGGTACCCGACAAATGATGTTCTGGGTCGCCCTGGTCCACATTTTGGTCAGTATCTCGAAAATGCCTTCACATATACAACTACCACCACTTCCTTATAAAACCCTCATTAATACCTGTAATTGGTCCACCTTTATAACGACATCTCTAAAAGGCGTCCATCTATAGAAATAAGGAACACTCCCTTTTAAAATACTCATTAACACATTTCTTTTGATACCTATATCATACAAAAAAATTCTAGAGTCAACCCTGGTCCACCTTCATAACGATATCTCGAAAGGCGTTCACCTATAGAATTAAGGCCCACTCCCTTTTAAAATACTCATTAACACCTTTCGTTTGATACCCATATCGTACAAACAAATTCTAGAGTCACCCCTGGTCCACATTTATGGCGATATCTCGAAAAGGCGTCCTTATAGAACTAAGGCCCACTCCCTTTCAAAATACTCATTAACACTTTTCGTTTGATACCAAAATTGTAATAACGCATTCTAGAGTCACCCCTGGTCCAACTTTATGGCGATATCTCGAAAAGGCGTCCATCTACAGAACTAAGGACCACTCCCTTTTAAAATACTCATTAACACCTTTCAATTGATACCTATGTCGTACAAATAAATTCTAGAGTCACCCCTGGTCGACCTTTATGGCGATATCTCGAAAAGGCGTCGACCCATAGAACTAAGGCCAATTCCGTTTTAAAATTCTCATTAACACCTTCCGTTTGATACCAATATTTTAAAAACGCATTTTAGAGTCACCCCTGGTCCACCTTTATGGTGATATCTCGAAAAGGCGTCCATCTATAGAACTAAGGCCCACTCCCTTTTAAAATACTCATTAACACCTTTCGTTTGATACCCATATCGTACAAACAAATTCTAGAGTCACCCCTGGTCCACCTTTATGGCGATATCTCGAAAAGGCGTCCTTATAGAACTAAGGCCCACTCCCTTTCAAAATACTCATTAACACTTTTCGTTTGATACCAAAATTGTAATAACGCATTCTAGAGTCACCCCTGGTCCAACTTTATGGCGATATCTCGAAAAGGCGTCCATCTACAGAACTAAGGACCACTCCCTTTTAAAATACTCATTAACACCTTTCAATTGATACCTATGTCGTACAAATAAATTCTAGAGTCACCCCTGGTCGACCTTTATGGCGATATCTCGAAAAGGCGTCGACCCCATAGAACTAAGGCCAATTCCGTTTTAAAATTCTCATTAACACCTTCCGTTTGATACCAATATTTTAAAAACGCATTTTAGAGTCACCCCTGGTCCACCTTTATGGTGATATCTCGAAAAGGCGTCCATCTACAGAACTAAGGACCACTCCCTTTTAAAATACTCATTAACACCTTTCGTTTGATACCCATATCGTACAAACAAATTCTAGAGTCACCCCTGGTCCACATTTATGGCGATAACTCGAAAAGGCGTCCTTATAGAACTAAGGCCCACTCCCTTTCAAAATACTCATTAACACTTTTCGTTTGATACCAAAATTGTAATAACGCATTCTAGAGTCACCCCTGGTCCAACTTTATGGCGATATCTCGAAAAGGCGTCCATCTACAGAACTAAGGACCACTCCCTTTTAAAATACTCATTAACACCTTTCAATTGATACCTATGTCGTACAAATAAATTCTAGAGTCACCCCTGGTCGACCTTTATGGCGATATCTCGAAAAGGCGTCGACCCCATAGAACTAAGGCCAATTCCGTTTTAAAATTCTCATTAACACCTTCCGTTTGATACCAATATTTTAAAAACGCATTTTAGAGTCACCCCTGGTCCACCTTTATGGTGATATCTCGAAAAGGCGTCCATCTATAGAACTAAGGCCCACTCCCTTTTAAAATACTCATTAACACCTTTCAATTGATACCTATGTCGTACAAATAAATTCTAGAGTCACCCCTGGTCGACCTTTATGGCGATATCTCGAAAAGGCGTCGACCCCATAGAACTAAGGCCAATTCCATTTTAAAATTCTCATTAACACCTTCCGTTTGATACCAATATTTTAAAAACGCATTTTAGAGTCACCCCTGGTCCACCTTTATGGTGATATCTCGAAAAGGCGTCCATCTATAGAACTAAGGCCCACTCCCTTTTAAAATACTCATTAACACCTTTCGTTTGATACCCATATCGTACAAACAAATTCTAGAGTCACCCCTGGTCCACCTTTATGGCGATATCTCGAAAAGGCGTCCTTATAGAACTAAGGCCCACTCCCTTTCAAAATACTCATTAACACTTTTCGTTTGATACCAAAATTGTAATAACGCATTCTAGAGTCACCCCTGGTCCAACTTTATGGCGATATCTCGAAAAGGCGTCCATCTACAGAACTAAGGACCACTCCCTTTTAAAATACTCATTAACACCTTTCAATTGATACCTATGTCGTACAAATAAATTCTAGAGTCACCCCTGGTCGACCTTTATGGCGATATCTCGAAAAGGCGTCGACCCCATAGAACTAAGGCCAATTCCGTTTTAAAATTCTCATTAACACCTTCCGTTTGATACCAATATTTTAAAAACGCATTTTAGAGTCACCCCTGGTCCACCTTTATGGTGATATCTCGAAAAGGCGTCCATCTATAGAACTAAGGCCCACTCCCTTTTAAAATACTCATTAACACCTTTCGTTTGATACCCATATCGTACAAATAAATTCTAGAGTCACCCCTGGTCCACATTTATGGCGATATCTCGAAAAGGCGTCCTTATAGAACTAAAGCCCACTCCCTTTCAAAATACTCATTAACACTTTTCGTTTGATACCAAAATTGTAATAACGCATTCTAGAGTCACCCCTGGTCCAACTTTATGGCGATATCTCGAAAAGGCGTCCATCTACAGAACTAAGGACCACTCCCTTTTAAAATACTCATTAGCACCTTTCAATTGATACCTATGTCGTACAAATAAATTCTAGAGTCACCCCTGGTCGACCTTTATGGCGATATCTCGAAAAGGCGTCGACCCCATAGAACTAAGGCCAATTCCGTTTTAAAATTCTCATTAACACCTTCCGTTTGATATCAATATTTTAAAAACGCATTTTAGAGTCACCCCTGGTCCACCTTTATGGTGATATCTCGAAAAGGTGTTCATCTATAGAAATAAGGCCCACTCCCTTTTAAAATACTCATTAGCACCTTTCATTTGATACCCATATCGTACAAACAAATTCTAGAGTTACCCCTGTTGTTGTTGTTGTTGTTGTAGCGATAAGGTTGCTCCCCGAAGGCTTTGGGGAGTGTTATCGATGTGATGGTCCTTTGCCGGATGCAGATCCGGTACGCTCCGGTACCACAGCACCAATAAGGTGCTAGCCCGACCATCTCGGGAACGATTTATGTGGCCACATTAAACCTTCAGGCCATCCCCTCCCTCCCCACCCCCAAGATCCATGAGGAGCTTGGGGTCGCCAGAGCCTCGTCTTTTAGTGAAACAGGATTCGCCGCGGATAGGTGAGGTTGACAATTGGATTTGGAGAAGCTATATATTGCGCTGGCAACCTGAAGGGTTGCGCTACACACCCCTTGAATCTGGTATTTTAGTCGCCTCTTACGACAGGCATACCTACCGCGGGTATATTCTGACCCCCTTACCCGCTGGGGCTAGAGTTACCCCTCGTCCACCTTTATGGCGATATCTCGAAAAGGCGTCCACCATAGAACTAAGGCCCACTCCCTTTTAAAATACTCATTAACACCTTTCGTTTGGTCCCAATATTTTATAAACGATTCTAGAGTCACCCCTGGTCCACCTTTATGGTGATATCTCGAAAAGGCGTCCATCTATAGAATTAAGGCCCTCCCCCTTTTAAAATACTCATTAACCCCTTTCATTTGATACCCATATCGTACAAACAAATTATTGAGTCACCCCTGATCCACCTTTATGGCGATATCTCGAAAAAGCGTCGACCCCATAGAACTAAGGCCAATTCCGTTTTAAAATTCTCATTAACACCATCCGTTTGATACCAATATTTTAAAAACGCATTCTAGAGTCACCCCTGGTCCACCTTTATGGTGATATCTCGAAAAGGCGTTCATCTATAGAAATAAGGCCCATTCCCTTTTAAAATACTCATTAACACCTTTTATTTGATGCCCATATCGTACAAACAAATTCTAGAGTCACCCCTGATCCACCTTTATGATGATATCTCGAAAAGGCGTCCATCTATAGAACTAGGGGCCACTCCCTTTTAAAATACTCATTAGCACCTTTTATTTGATGCTCATATCGTACAAACAAATTCTAGAGTAACCCCTGGTCCACCTTTATGGCGATATCTCGAAAAGGCATCCACTTATAGAACTAAGGCCCACTCCCTTTTAAAATACTCATTAACACCTTTCATTTGATACCCATATCGTACAAACCAATTCTAGAGTCACCCCTGATTCACCTTTATGGTGATATCTCGAAAAGGCGTCCACCTATAGAACTAAGCCCACTCCCTCTTAAAATACTCTTTAAGACCTTCCATTTGATACACATGTCATAAAAACACATTCCAGGGTTACGCTAGGTTCATTTTCCTGCATGGTGATTTTCCCTTATTTTGTCTCCATAGCTCTCAGCTGAGTATGTAATGTTCGATTACACCCGAACTTAGCCTTCTTTACTTGTTTGCCACTGTTATTCTTACGATAAATTTTTTCTCTGTATTTAATTAGCGAGACATGCTCATATTGCTTTATGCAATATTTTATTTATTGATATTAGATAAAATTGCAAAGTTTACAAACGGCGATGGATACTAGGATATGTTTCTGAATTTCACTTCTTCATCAGCTGGCTTCTCGGGAGCTGAGTATTGAAACCGAAATCTCCAACATTCATACTTTATACTAGTGTAAAGGCAGGTGGTGAATAAAGGAATAGCAACAAAAAGACAACATTTAGAGACTAATTGCAAAGCAAGCATCGGGACATTCATATAGCTGAGTGGATAACGGTATCTGCCTTTACACTAATATAAAGTATGAATATTGGAGATTTCGAGTTCAATACTCAGTTGCCGAGAAGCTAGCTGCTGAAGAAGTGAAATTCAGAAACATGTCCTAGTAACCATCGCTGTGGTAATCTTTGTAACTTTTCTGTAATACCGATAAATGTTTCTTAAAAAAAAAACTAAATTTCTTTTGCAAATTGCAATTTAGTGAGCTGATACATATATTTTGGTGTTCCATTAGACATTTGTATTGGGCGGTTTTGACCACTATAGCATATACGGAAATCCGCCAAACATTGGTCGTTTTGGAGAAACAATTTTTTTTAAACATGGTAGCACGCAAATATCTTTATGTTAGGAATATTGAGGGGTAAACTGGAGCTATATTGCATCGCCGTTACTCGTCTTACATAATGACTCAAAAAGATATAGTCAAAAGATCGAGAAAAATATATAAATTGAGGTCGCAATATTAAACATACATTTACTTCAACACTTCAGTACCGATTATATCGAAAGTTTAACAAAATATGGAGATATATGCAACTGTTAGTTATGTAAAATTTTTTTGATATCGGTAAAAAATATAAAAGCGAATAACCGCCAAATATTTTTACTGCAAAGTTTGCAACACATTTATTTTAACACCTTTCTACCGATTCATTTAAAATTTTAAAAACATCTAGATTAAAAACAGATAGATAATACCCTAGATCCGGTTTTGGAGATATTGATAAAAATATAAACCCGGAAAACCTTAAATTGTTTTACTTATTTAAACACTTCTTAACTGATTGTGTTGAAATTTTATCAGGATGTACATATGTATCTATGTGCGGTATATTTGGGTGAAAATTTGTTGATACCCGAAACTCGGTTTTAGAGATATCGGCAAAAATATGAAACCGGGTAACCGTCAAATATTTTTTTACCTGCAATATAGATATCAAACAAAAGGTATTTTAAAGACATTTAACTTACTGTAGTTGTCATATCGATATTCCCACATCTTAGGAGGTGTCGTCCGATTTATGGACCCAGAGACCCATTAAACATGTTTGAAATATATGGGTATCAAACGAAAGATAGATGCGAAAAACATAATATAGTTGGAGTATATGATGAAAAAATTACTATGAAAAAATAAACGAAGTTTTTTATATTTTAAACAAACAAGTTATTTATTCAAAAATCTACATTATATTCATATAAAAATTAATGTATGCACATAAGTGTGTTTAATATACTCATTCAATGACCAGCAAAATATCTTCAAGAATGTTTATAGTCAATATTGTATCAAACTACAATTTTGCATAAACAAAAAAATTGATATCTTTTGCTAAAAATATTATGCTTATCGTCGAAATTTTACAAAATTTATAATATCGAAAAACAAAAACAAAAAAATAAATAAAAGAAATGGAATATTACAAATAAATTTCGTAAAAAGTATGAAATGACGTCTCTTATTCTATCTATCCTCTCTGGCAAAACCATACATTCAGTCAGAATTGGGAAGGAACTCTCGGAGCCGTTCGAAATTAAACGAGATTTTAGACAGGGTGATATGCTATCAAGCGATCTTTTAAGTTGGATGCTGTAGAAAATTATACTTGATGAAGAACTTAACCACTATTAAACCATATTTTATAAAAGCGGCCAATTATCCGCTAATGCTGATGACATTGTTATCATCGGTCTGAAAACCTGCGCCCTAAATTCTGCTTACTCCAAACTGAAAAAAGAAGCGGAAAAGATTAGTTTGTTAATGAGAGAGAACAAAACGAAGTACCTGGTGTCATCCAGCAAAGAGTGGGAGCATTTGTGCCTTGGAAACTTTGTCACTGTTGGCCACCATAATTTCGAAATAATAAAAGACTTATGTTATTCGGTCATATATCTTATTTTGTGTTAAATATAAAGAAGTATTTTATAATTCTGTGACTTCCGTTATCGCTCGAAAACACTGAACTGCCGAATGAACACACGCAAATTTTCTGTTTCTAAAATGGTTTTTGGATTTGGCTATATACATGAATATCTGAGGTTTATGTAAGACCATACGCCCTCTTTATTTTCTGTTTCTAAAATGGTTTTTGGATTTGGCTATATACATGAATATCTGAGGTTTATGTAAGACCATACGCCCTCTTTATTTCTGTTTAGATCTTTGTATCTCATATATACATGCATTTTATGCATATTATGACAAATATTGCAATCTCTAAGCTGTCAATAAGTAAAGGCACAACAAGAAAAATATTAAAGCAAGCTACATAAACACATTAATTATTATATATAATTAATTTACCCACATACATACAAGGCAACGAAGTGTTAACTCACACACAGATCACACGCAGTCATCAGTCGAAGTAGTACTCACATATACACACGCATATTCCTATGCGAGAGCTTATAAGCTACGAATACATACGCTTATAGCCGGCAACCAAGTAGAAAATTCTAGAAGAAGCAACGTCTAGGCATTTGGAGCAGGGAATATAAAAGAAGCACAAGCTGCGTAGTCAGTAATCACTTTGATTTAAGCACGCTATTGGTTGTGAAGTTAAGTGCTATTGTGAAGTACTTTCAAAGTAGTCTAATAAAGCCCATTTTTGCATTATTGAATGTTGGAGTTATTTGTTCAACAATTTAGCGATTCGAATGTTAGCAGAAGATTTGGAATAAGCGGAATTTAACTAAATACGTTACAATTTGTGTCAGAAGAGGAATTGTTGAATAAATTCCGAAGACTTCGAATACAACTTGGACATGGCAAAGTGAAGTGAATTGAAGATACAGCAACTGAGGAAGGAGTTGGAGAGCCGTGAATTGAATACAACCGGCAATAAACTCGAACTTCAGGCACGACTACGAAAGGCAATGGAAACAGAAGGAATTAATTTGGAAGAGTATGTCTTTCATTCTGTTGGCAAGGAGACAACAAAATTGGAGGAAAAAAATGAAACACCACAGACAATGGCGAACACAGACTTTAACATGACATTGGCTGCAATATCTGCACAAACATCGACAGTAGCATCCAAGATTGAAGCAAAGGAAGCACGCATAACATAAATGTCATCACAAATATCCACAAATATGTCCCCGCAACTGGAAGAACAGAAGACATATATGGCATCTCAACTGGAATCGCAGGAGAACCGCATAACATCCAAGATTGAAGCACAAGAAATGCGTATTTCAGAAATGTCGACACAGATTACATCAAAAATGGAAACACAACTGAAAGAACAAGAGACACGCATAACACTACAACTCGAAGCGCAAGAGGCGCCTATATCATCATCAAAAATAACGCAGTTTGAGGAAAATATTGAGGCCGAGGTGGATGCTTTGAGAGGTCGTATACAGGAGTTTCAACTAAATCGCAGAGCTGTTGCAGCAAGCAATATCAAGGCAAAAACTCAGTCTTTTGTCGGCTCTGTTCCTTTCCAGGTATTTAAGCTTAAATTTGAGAAGACGTTCTTGAACAACTTGAATGCGGATGATAAAGTTGCTGCGTTGTTCGTGGCATTGAAAGGGCCTGCAACTGAAATCTTACAGACTATTCCACAGTACGAACGTAACAGTTATGAAGCACTGATGGCTGCTGTAGAACAACCGTTTCCAAAAAGATAACAAGACTTTGCAGGAACTTTCGTTGGATGTTGGAAGATTGGCTCATCTAGCAAATGCGGACGCACCCGTGGAATGCACTGAAAAGGTAAAGATTCAGAGTTTTATAAATGGCATACGGGACGTCGAAACGAAGCGAACTACTTACGCAAACCCAAAGCAAACATTTGCTGAAACAGCAGTCATGCACTGACTCAGGAAACTGCCTCACTTTTAAGTAAAACAGCATACAAAGCCCATCGTGTTCAAGTGGAAAGGCCAGAGTGGGTAGACGCAATTTTGGAAGCATTGAAGGGAACGCAGCAGAAGAATAATGATCCAGTCGAATGTTTTAAGCGTGGAACGCCAGGGCACATTGCACGTTATTGCAGCACCAACCCGAATAGTTCCAAAAATGTGGCTAGTCGTAAATGCAGAGATGAAGGAGATGAGCAAATCTCCAAATCCACTCAGTCGTTAAACTAAAGCGAATCAGCCGCAAGGGGCGACAGCTATCTTACTGTCGGAAGACATGTTGATGGAAAGGAACGTTTACTGACTGTAGATACGGGTGCATCTCATTCCATCATTCGATCGGATTTAGTCAACAAGAAGATAAGACGACTGCCTGGAGCAAGATTACGTACAGCCACGGAAGAGGACACCGTGGTAATTGGAGAAGTCGCATGTGAAGTAGCAATTGGGAATATCACGGTACTACACAATTTTATAGTGGCAGAGATTGTTGATGAAATCATAATTGGAGTGGACTTCTTAATCAACCAAGGCATCAAGATCAATATGCAAAGCAAGACGATGCGATATAAGAACATGGATGTACTCGTTAATTTCGGCTACGAGAGAGGCTTCAACAGTAAACGAGTGCTGGTGGAAGAGAGTCAGCAAATACCACCAAAATCCGAAGCAGTCATCTGGCCAAAATTTGATTGAGATTGTAGGACCAAAAAGTTGTGGGTTGTTGAAGCAGCAAACAAATCAACACCGAATGTACTTGTATGAAAAACCCTGGCTATGACAAAACAATATAGACTTATTCCGGTAAGACTATTCAATGAGTTCAAGTCACCACTCAAACTGACCAAATGAGCTATTTTGGGAGGATGCTAAGAGGCTAAAGTAGTTATTAAGTGTGAACAGCTCTAGGAACACGTTTCAGCTAGTAACACTGATCTTTAAAATAACATCACGGCATGGACGGAGGGGCAAGAGGGGCAGAGTATGGCAAAACAACTGCTCCTAAAGTACGCCAAATTATTTGACAAAGATGGCTCCAAACCAGGCCGCACCAATGTTGTGAAACATCAAATTGACACTGGAGATGCGGGGCTGATCCGTCAAGCTCCTCGTAGTGTTCCACTGGCGAAGCGGGAGGTAGGTAGGTTGAACTGGCCGGTCCATGAGGACCTCACATATACTGATTGAGTCCGTAGTGTTACCAGTTGTTTGTTTTAACGACCAAACTGAAAAACCCTATCAAAAACCAGGACCTATGTTATAAAATAACTCCGTCCTCTTGGCAAATACTAGAAGCTTCCTAGGACTTAAGCCACTTGCTGCTTCTAGATCTGACAGCTGTATCACTCCTAATAGCTGGAGTCTTAGCCTGGCAAGTGCAGGGCACGAGCACAGAACGTGCTCGATCGTTTCCTCCTCCAACCCGCACTTCCTACACCTGCTATCACTGACCAAGCCTAATTTAAAGGCATGTGACGCCAGAAGGCAGTGTCCAGTCAGAATACCCGTCATGAGTCTACAGTCCTCTCTTTTTAATGATAGAAGCAACTGTGTTAGTCTAAGGTTGTAAGACCTACACATAATCTTCGACACTTTACAGCCCCGCGCTTGAACCCATGCCTTTTCTGCTTGGTCGATCATGTGCACCTCTCGCCTTCGCTTAATCTCGCCCAATCTAATTGGGACGTCTACGGAGCAAGCTTCAAGGGATGCGCCCTTTTTAGCTAATTCGTCCGCTTTTTCATTCCCATCTATTCCCATATGCCCTGGGACCCAATATAGATGTATGCTTCTCCCTGTCCCGATTCTCTCCAGAGACTGCTTACACTCTAACACGCATTTAGATGCTGTGCTATGCGAGATTATTGCCTTAATTGCTGCTTGACTGTCAATATAAAAGTTAACACGGTTGCAGCTTAAGCTATTCTCTTCCAGGGTTTCTACTGCTTTGGTTACGGCTAATATTTCCGCTTGGAAAACGCTACAGTAATCCGGCAGCCTGTAGGATCTGCTTAATTCCGGATCAGCGCAGTATACCGCAGACCCTACTCCTTCCACTATTTTGGAACCATCGGTGTACACATGTATCGCCTCGTCCGTCATTTGCGCACCCTTGCGCCAACCGTCCACCTCTATTGTGGCCTTAAGATCTCCCTCAAAGTGCAGGTAGGGAATCATGTAGTCTGTTCGTCTTGTGACTGAGGACGCTATACTACTATGGCCATATGGTCGGCGCTCAAGCTGCCCCGAAGCACCGAGCCTGGTTGCGGTCGTTAATGCTTTGTTCTTTGCTACCAGGTCTATAGGTGGAATGTGCAGAATGGCATACAGTGCAGCCGTCGGGGTTGTTTTCAGGGCTCCCGTAATGCAAAGCATCGACAGTCTGCAAACCCTCTCTTATTTTTTTGAGGTATGTTGTTTTTTGTGTGGCTTTCCACCAAACAAGAACTCCATAGTATAGAATAGGGCTTACAATCGCTGTAAAAACCCAATGAGAAAGAGAGGGCGATAGGCCCCACGTATACCCCAGCATTCTTTTACATGCATAGAGTGCCGTTGAGGCCTTCTTGACCCTCTCCTCCACGTTGAGCTTCCATGACAGCTTACTGTCTAGGATGATTCCTAGATATTTTGTGCAAGGTTTCTCCTGTAAGGTCACCGCTCCTAACTAAGGCCTGGTCCAATTTGGGACCTTGTACCTCTTTGTAAACAAGACCATATCCGTCTTCTCCGCATTGACTTTCAGCCCGACATTAGATGCCCAGGTATGAATATCCCGAAGCGCCCGATCCATCAAAGAACTAATCGTTGGAAGGCATTTTCCACTTATGACAATTGCAACGTCATCTGCGTAAGCCGTAAGTTTTACGGGTCCCTCATCGAATTGCCTGAGCAGTTGGTTGATGACCAGTGTCCACAGCAGAGGTGATAGCACCCCTCCCTGCGGCGTGCCCCTGTCCACTGATTTCGTGGCCTCGTACAATCCCCATTGTGATGTAATCTTTCTGCAATTTAACATGCAGCCGATCCATCTGATTAAGGCAGGATGTACTTTAATGTAATTAAGACCATCCATAATCGCCCATTTTGCAACATTATTGAAAGCCCCGGCAATGTCCAAGAATACTCCTTGAGCATACTCCTTATATTCCAGGGATTTCTCTATGCTTATTACCACCCTATGCAATGCGGTGTCTACCGACTTGCCTTTGGTGTACGCATGCTGTGTTGTGGAGAGCAGCTTTCCATCCACGTTGGACTTTATGTACACATCTATCAGCCTCTCAAAGGTTTTGAGCAGAAATGATGTTAAGCTAATGGGTCTATAGTCTTTGGGATACACGTGACCGATCTTCCCCGCCTTTGGTAGAAAAGCTACACGAGCAGTTCTCCAAGAGTGCGGAACATGATTCAGTCTTATGCACCCATCGAATATTATTTTAAGCCATTCCACGACCGCCCTGCTTGAGAATTGTAGCATGGCCGGGAATATACCATCTGGGCCCGGCGATTTAAACTTAGAAAACGTCTTCACTGCCCACTCGATCTTGGTATCGGTCACCAAGCCCGGCACCACTAGCTCCGTGATCGAAGTGTGAGTGATGTCTGCTGGTTCTTCTAAACCGTCTCCCGATGGGAAATGTGTATCGAGAAGCACCTCAAGGGATTCCTCACTATCACGTGACCATTCCCCGTTCTCTTTCTTTATTAGTCCCTGGACTATGTTTCCCTTTGCTAGGACTTTTTTCAACCGTGATGTTTCACTGGAGCACTCTATGTCCGTACAGAAACTTTTCCATGAGTTTCTCTTCGCCCTGGTAATTTCACGCTTGTAGATCCTCAGTAGATCCCTGTACTCGTCCCGACACGCTTCGCTTTCCGCGGTCTTTGCGAGTTTAAACATTTCTTTTACCTGTCTTCTTAGAAGACTCAGCTCATTGCTCCACCATGGCGGCTTTGCTTTTCCTCTGAATCTTCTTAGAGGGCAAGCTTTGTTATACGCAGTCATAAGCGTCCTTGTTAGGAATTCATTCGACTCCTCCAGTTCCTCTACATTAGCAACCTCTTTGGGTTGTCCCAGTTTCGTTTCTACATGTTTCTGGAATTTAGTCCAATTCGTTGCCCTAGGGTTTCTAAAGGTTCCTCCCTTCTCTACCCTCTTTAGTGGGATGCTGAAGCTTATATACGCATGGTCGGAGAAGGATGGTCTATCGAGAACCATCCAATCATACCTTGATATATCACGCTCGGAGCTCAATGTAATATCCAGAACATTGCTGGATGTTGGACCAATGTATGTAGGAACATTTCCCCTGTTGGCTATCTGCAAATTGGTTTGCAGGATGTAACAAAATAGAGATTCACCTCTCTCGTTCGTATCTGCTCCTCCCCACGCATTGTGGTGCGCATTTGCATCTGCGCCTATGACCAACCGCCCTTTGCGCCCTTCCTCCTGTACTAGCCTTTTGCACTCCATCGGTGGAATCTCCGCAGCATGGGCCATGTAGCAGGACGCCAGGATAAATGCCTGCTTATTCTTTTGCTCAACGGCCACCGCTACGAGATCCTCGGTGGTGTAATTAGGCAGCATATATGAATGCAGCTGTTTCCTTACCATTACTACAGCTCGCACCCGTCCTTCCGTTTGTGCGTAGTAAACGCCAAACCCGCGCGCGCTAAGTCCAGAAACCTTTCCTCCCGATGAGAGCCACGGCTCCTGGATCAGCGCCACGTCAAACGAACCCTCCTCAAGAGTTAGGAGGAGTTCGCTCGACGCCACTTTACTGTGTTGGAGGTTTATCTGTAGGACTCGCAGCACCATTGGGCTGTTTGTCCCCCTCCAGCACCTTCGTCTTGACGTCGTCGTCCTCCTCTTGCCCTTTTGGTTTAGAGTATTCGAGACCCCTTCAGCCCCTCGTGAATGTTGTGCCGTGTGTTCCTCTGTGCGAGTCACAGCACCATTTAGCGGTTGGTCCTCTTCTAGCACGTTCGTGGTGACGTCGGGGACCTCCACCTGTCTTTTTTCCCTTAGGCTTCTGAGGTCCTTTTCGACTTCGCCCACTTCCAGCGTGTTAGGATTTTTATCCTCGGGACTTCTTTTCCTGAGTCGCATGTAAATTTTGCCAGTGCCAAAGGACATTTTGCCAAGCTGCGTGTACAAAATATCCTCCGCCTGCTTGTTTATTTGGAAGATGTAGAACTGACCATCCTCGGTAGGCCGAGATACAGTAAGTACCTTCCAATCCTGTGTCGGTATGTTCGGATTCTGATTCTGCAGAAGTCGCAGTGTATCCTCCAACTTCATCACGCATGGTATCCATACCTTAACTTTTGGTACCGTGGGGATTTGCGCTTTATCCACCACCTCAAACCGCGCGTTCGTGCCTTGCCTTTGGAGGTTTGGAACGACTTCCTCCAGCCACCGCAAGCTCGCGATGTTGTCGCACGCTATCATCTTCACACCATTATACCATCCCCCCGAATCAAAGGTTGGAAGGGGCTTACTTGGTTGTTCCCGCATCATCTTAAGCATTAAGCTAATAAGCTCCCTTTCCACCGATCTCCACCTTTCAGTAGTCATTTGTCCGAACGGACTGCTACGATCAACCAGCGCCACAGTCAGTGACTGCTTTGCCACATCACTCATCTTCTCGGGAAAAGCAGGAGTCTTAGTGTTATCTCCCTTTAGAACCTCCGAGAACAACGGAGTCTTCGCGTTAACTCCCTTTAGCGCCTCCGAGAAAGCCGGAGTCTTAGCGTTATCTCCCTTTGGCTTATCTCCTACTTCCGTAGTTGGAACTTCCCTCTGACTGGCAGCTTTCGAGGTAGTTGCTACCTCGCTATTGGAACCCATCTGTCTTACAGCTTTGGGCCTACTTGTCTTGTCTATGCGACTGCCCTGCCTCGCGGCTCTAGGACTGGGTCCTTTCTGCCTCTTAAAAGCAGGCTTGTCGCCTTCTGCCGAACGTTGCCTCTTCATTCTGCCATTCGACGCTTCTTCCTCCTCGTACCGGTTGCAGAACCGAGGGTTTCTCGCAGCAAACCTTTTGAACTGCCTTCGACCTATTTCTACCGCTTCATGGGCCCATCCCAAGCGTTGTACAATTCTTAGTGCTGCACGGTACTGCGAGAGAGCTCTTTTACTTCCTCTGCTCCGTACCCTTCTCCACTCTTCTACTCCGTTTTCATTTGTGTGCTTCTCCAACACGGAGTTCATTGAATCAGCACTACTCTCGCTCCCCGAGTCCGACGCATCGCTTAATTCGTATTTGTCGTCCTTGGATTGAGACTCAGTCCTCCTCTTTACATCCTCCTTATTACATTCAGGTAATGAGTTGTTCATCTTGGTCGTACGACCACCTGCCCGACAAGGCGGGCTCAGCGGTCCAGTATTATATACGGGGAAAGAACCGTCCGCCACAGCAGCGCCCCTTACTGCGGTAAGGCCATAAATACTTCCCGAGATGGCCCGGTATCGGGAAGGCTCCGTTCGAATACAGCCGAATTTATCCCCTGGCTGCAAATCGTCCAATAGGCACGGTCCGCATAACACCCTGGATTAGGGGGTTGGCAGTTCTTGGTCACCGACATCCCGCCGCCCTCCTATGAGGCGAAACGGCGTAGATGTCAGTCCTAAACAGCTCCGCCTCATAGTCGGGCGCTATGGAGTTCGGCTAAGCCCTCACACCAACGACAAGGTGCCTACCCTAGTGAGGGTGGCGAAGCGGGAAGTTGTGAGTCAAATCGTACAAGAAATAGGCGACAGCGGCTTCTTAGAACCATCAGTTAGTCCATGGAGCTTACCGGTGGTACTTGTGAAGAAGGAGGATGGAAAAATAAGGTTTTGCGTGGACTACCGCTAGTTGAACGACGTTACGAAAAATTATAGCTACCCATTGCCGAGAATTTGCGATACTCTGGACTCGCTATCTGGTGCGAAATGGTTTTCCACACTGGACTTTAAAATCTGCTACTGGCAAGTGGAGATGAAGCAGGAAGACAAAAGAAAACAGCCTTCAGTGCCGGTGATGGTCTTTGGAAATTTACAGTGATGCCTTTTGGAGTTTAAAATGCACCAGCTAATTTTGAGAGACTCATGGACCAGGTACTGAAAGCACTACATTGGAAAACGTACTTGGTGTACCTGGAGGACATCATCGTATTGGGTAAGAGCTTTGATGAACATCTTAAGAACTTGGAGGAAGTTTTCCAGATAATAGCTGGCGCTGGTCTGAAACTAAGTCCCATAAAGTATTAGGTGTTTGAAAAGGAAGTAAGTTAATTGGGTGACAAGGTAACGACAGAGGGCATCTTTACAGCGAATGAAAAGATAGAAGCTGTGATGGATTGGCCAAGACCACAGAATCTGCATGAATTAAGAAGTTTTCCTGGGCTGTGCCGGTACGGGGACATCAGAATTCGTTTTAGAGGTATGGTTCCTTCGGCAAAGTTTCTTATTTTGATCTCTTGAATATGATTTTCACAGAGCAATGGGCGATTTTTTTTCCTCCGCACAAATCGACCCGGCCTAGTGACTATGCTATCACATTTCCATTGAGCATAGAAAAGGTAGTACCCATGGAAATGCTGATGCAATGTCACGAAGACCATGCAGTTTGGAATACAAGCACTGTTCAAAGGCTAAAGCTAAAGAAGACATTATAGATGTCCGGCTAATGATTATAACATGTACGGATGAATGGGACAAGGAACAAGTAAGGAAGTGTCAGCTAGAAGATACAGATCGGTCATATATTATGCGAGGGCTCGAACGAAACGAAAAACCAAGTAAAGAACAGATGTCAGCAGAGAGTCCTATTGCGAAGTCATATTGGGCACAGTGGATTAGTTTAGAATTGATATCCGGTTGCCTGCATCGAGTATAGGAGTATGAGGATGGTCAAAGTAAGACGAAACTGATAGTTGTTCCCAGAAAGAGGATTCCTGACGTTCTCAACGAGCTACATAATGGTCCAAGTGGAGCTCATCTGGGAATCACGAAGACGCTCTAGAAGATTAAGCGGAGATTATAATGGGTTGGTTGCCGTCAGTCGGTCACTGAGTGGATTGCGAACTACGAGACTTGCGGCAGAGCCAAAGGGCTCAAAACCCGAAGTCATGGACATATGAAGAAATATAACTCAGGTGCTCCATTTGAAAGCATCGCTATGGATGTCGCAGATCCATTTCCTACTAGCAACTGTGGAAACAAATATTTACTGGTGGGTATGGATTATTTCAGCAAATGGTCAGAGGTATACCCAATCCCAAATCAAGATACTGAGACAGTAGCGGAAGTATTCATAAACAATTGTGTTGCAAGGTATGTTGTACCAATGGAGTTACATTCTGACCAAGGGAGAAATTTTGAATCGGCTGTGTTCCAACAAATGTGTAAGAAATTGGGCATTCGAAAACCACGGACAACTGCATTGCATCCTTAGTCTGATGGCAAGGTGGAACGATTCAATAGAACATTGGAGGGGCACTTAAGGAAAGTAGTGGACAAGTTCCATAAAGAGTGGGATACACGCATACCATTATTCTTGATGGCTTACCGATCGGTAGTGCATAAGACAAACGGGCCAAAGTTATAAAACAAATCAACAATGTAGTTTACTGCATATAAACCACTGGCAAAGCACGAAACAAAATGAAAGTGGTTCATTTGGAAAGGCTGGCAGTGTGTAGACAGAAAAATTTGTCTGATCGGGACGATCAGACTTAGGTAGATGGCAGTGTGACATATATTACCATCTCTAAGATGTTACTAAGTAAATGCACAACAACAAAAACAATAAAAGCAAGCTACATAAACATATTAATCATCACTTACCCACATACATACAAAGCAACGACGTGATAATTCACACACAGATCACACACAGTCATCAGTCGAAGTAGTACTCATATATACACACGCATATGCCTATGTGAGAAGCTATAAACTACGAAAACACACGCCTATAGCTGGTAACCAAGTATAAAATTCTATAAGGAGAAACGTCCAGACATTTGTAGCAGAAAGGTTAAAAGCAGTACAAACTGAGTAGTCAGTAATCAGTTTGATTTAAGCACGCTATTGGTTGTGAAGTTAAGTGTTGGTGTGAAGTACTTTCAAAGTAGTCTAATAAAGACCATTTTTGCATTATTGAATATTGGAGTTATTTATTCAATACTTTAGCGATTCAAAAGTTAGCAGAAGATTTGGAATAAACAGAACTTTACTAAATTCGTTACAATATGTATATGCCTGAGTAATTTGCGCTCTTTATTGTTGACTTCATGTATGCCTGTTTTCTATTTCATCTGTTTGCCTTGCTGTTTTTTGTTGTTCAGAATATATTATTAGAGGCATTAGAACGTACAGAAAGTGCTTATACTCTCCACAATATATTATATATTACCGTTTGTTCAGATATGAGAATATTAGCAAGTTATCCACTTCGGCGGCTAGAAGCTTTCATATTCACCAGTTGACTAAAGATATGGCATACATTATTGTCTGCAAAAATCGTCAAGATCCCTGAAATATATAATATATGACCCATATATCGGGTTGTTCAGATTTTATGAATTTTTATTTTTCAGCTCCATTGATGAAAGCTATGAGGTCTACGTCAGAGCCAAATTCACTCCCGTCTTTACTTCTTTTCTCTTAAGCCCTTAAATTAGATTTTTTTAAATATTGACCTCTGATATTTTTTTACAATCTCTGGTAAATTCCCTTATAATCTATAGCATCAATAAATGGGGGAGAAAGTAAAAAAGTTGACTGAAAGAAACAAAAAGTTTTGCTGATTTAAGCTGAATTTAATTTTGAAACTTTTTCTAGCTTACATTTCATTTGTTCTCCTGTGTTTCTTATTTTTCCAGTTTTCGCATAAAACTCCTTCCTTTACAAGCTTAACGAAAAAAAAAAAAATAGAAAAAGAAAAATTCATATAACTTTGCTAATATAGTTGTGTATTTTCACTGCAACCATGTGTATTTGAAATGTGTCAAGCTGAGAGCGCTTTCATCCCGTTACTTTGGTCGCTTTAATATGATTTATATTTTATTAACAAGACTAAAATAATAGAAATTTTCGGTTAATATATTTATCAATGATATTGTGTTAACGCTGTTTTGTTTTTAAACGAATGTAACTGCTGGAAATTTTCATTAAAGACAAAAAATACATTTAGTGTTTGAAAGTTAAAGTATAAATTAAAAGCTGTGATTGTGGTTCGATGGAACCCGATATCTTTGGTTTGAAAGTCCAAAAAATCATTAAAATTGAAACTGCCTTATAAAGTGGCTTTAAAATTTTTACAAAGGAGCAACAAATAAAATCCAACCGGCTAATATTGCTTAAACAAAAATTTAAAGTGAAATTAAAAATTTTTTTTTTTAGTTGTTTGCAATGCGAGCCAATTAAGATTTTTTAGTATTGTTAAAAGAAAGATTATTTATCAATTCACAAAAAATACTCAGATCACTTTGTAGTGCAACTCCAATCTTTATATAGTTTTGGCTTGGAGCTATAGCGCGATGGTTCCCATAAGTTACAAAGCAAAAAAGTTAGAAAAATTGACATTTTTCCACAAAGTGACTGCTGTTTTCTTGTAGAAAATAGTTGGATTATTATAAATAAAACAAAATAAGCGAAGCAGGCTCATTTTGCAAAAAAATAACAACATTTGAAAAAGTTAAAAAAAATTATTGCAAATATTGGTAATTTTTTTTTAATAGTTTTTTTTTTTTGAAAAGTACAGAAAAGTAACTCTTAGAATTTCCCAAACCGTGACGTAAAAAGCCCCATTTATGACAGTTTGGTTAAAATTAATCCACCATAGTGGTCACTAAGTGTAAGTTTTATTTGTGTTTTTTTTTTTTTTCATAACTTTTCATTTTTCTCTTTATCTTAATTTCCTTTTCTTTCCTCATTTTTTCTTATCTTTAGTTCCCTTCCCCTCTTTTTTTCCTTTCCTTTATTATTTTACTATATTTTTATATTTTTTATTTTATTTTATTTCTTTCTATTTTATTCTATTTTATATCATTTCCTTTTTATTTTATTTTATTTTATTTTGTTTTATTTTATTTTATTTTATTTTATTTTATTTTATTATATTTTATTTTATTTTATTTTATTTTATTTTATTTTATTTTATTTTATTTTATATTATTTTACTTACGATTTTTAGGAATTAATGAGCTTAACACTCGAGATCTGGCAACTCCGCACCCCTTATTGCTGTAGCGTTGTCATTGAGAGCGCAGGACGCGAACACGAAACGTGTTCAATCGTTTCTTCCGGCAGTTCGCACTTCGTAAATCTTCTGTTACGGACGACGCCTAACTAATAAGCGTGTGACGTCAGAAGGTAATGTACAGTTAGTATGCCCACAGTGAGCATTGTCTCCTCTCTTCAAGGATGTAAGCCACTTTGTATGCCTTATGTTATAGGGAGCAGCCCCGAGCCTTTGTTCCCGCCCTTCCTGCTTAATGGATCATATGCAACTCCTGCCGCCCTTTGATTTCTCCCAAACGGTTTGGTGAATCTACCGTCGATTAAGCGAGTGCTGCAGCATCCTCTGCCAATTCATCTATCTTATTTTCTATCCCTTTATGACCGGGAGCCAAGCTTAGATGTATGATACGGTCTGAACAAAGTATTTCCAATGCATCTTTGCATTGCAGGACAGTTTTTAATGAGGTACTGTGTGGGATATTTGCCTTAATATCCGCCTGCCTATCAATATTTATGAATTATTTGGCCATTAGGTCTACACGCAGAGTGTGTATAGTGGCATGCAACGCTGAGGCCGGGTTATTGTTTGCGCTTATCTGAGCTTATCATTGATTCTTTATTTACCCAATAACATTTTTTGGTTTACGTACTTTTTTGTGTGGCTGTCCACAAAACAAAACGCCATAGTAAAGTATGATCTTAACAATCGCCGTAAATACCCAATGAGAGAGCTTTGGGTGTCCTCTACAACTTACTATCTAGCATAACTCATACATACTTTGTGCTATATTATTCTTGTAGGTTTTCACCTCCAAGCTTAGACCTATTTCAATTAGGTACCTTTTATTCCCTAGTAAATATTGCTACAACGATTATTTCCGCATTGGTGGTTAACCCGACCCCAGATGCCTAGGCATGTACATTTCGAAGTGCCTGACCCATAAGTGAGCTGACTGCTTTTAAGCATCTGCATCTTAGGATGTCTAAAACTTCATCTGCATACGTCGCAAGTTTGACTGGTCCTCCGTTTAACCACCTTAGTAATTGGTTGATTACCAGCGTCCACACCATTGATGATAAAACCCCACCCTGTGATGTTCTGCAGTAGTTGTGATACTTTTGCCTGTAATTGGCTAGTTTTCGATAAGAAAAGGTGGTTATTTAGTTTTTTTTTTCAAACTTTCATGATTAATAGCTGTAGAATTCGGTAAACAAAAAAAGATCCACCGAAATCATGCTTGATTCCATTATTTTCTCGGCTACTACACTTTGACTATAACTTTTGTTGAGGATTAAAACGTTTTCATATAAAAATATTTAACTCTTTATAGCTTTTATAATATATTTTACGTCATGTCTTGTCATTTGCCATATGGTTATTATCACCATATCTCTCACGCCGACGATACAAATTTTTGAGCTGGAATAACTTTTTAGCGGTAATGGCAACTAATTGGAGTCTTGCCTTTGTAATATATCTTATAATATTATAATCAGTGTCTCTATTTTGATTCGATACAATATAGACTTGAGTAAATTTACTATCAAAACATCACCAACCTTCAAAAAAAGTATTATATAGGCCCGCTTTCGCTATTTATATATTTTTATTCCAAATAAAATTCTCGAAATTATTTAAAATGACTTGGAGCGTTTACATGTTTACTTGTCTTAAATTTGTATATTCGTATGCTTATTCATTAGTAAGTATAAATTAGTTTTCAACATTCAATTAAGACTGCTGATAAGCACTTCTGCCCACTCTCTAATTTAATATAAATTCTTCTACATACTTACTTGTACATAATTTAGCAACACCTTGCTATACTAAAACATTACAAACAAATTTTAACAAAACTCAAAATTAATTACATAAATGTATAGAAAGCATAGCAGTGTGATTTGAATGGGATAGTAATACAGACAATGCAGGTACATATCCCTCATTTACTTCAATAGTGTCATAACTCAAAAAACATGACCTTTGAGTTAATAACATATAAACCTACCCAATATCATGATCTATGTTGTACAAAAAAATCTTTGTGATCAGTTAAAAATTTACCACATGCTAAAAAAATGAAAATATGCCTTTATATGCGCAACATATGGCAGTTAAAATCTTTGAATGGCTCTCCAGGAAAATTGTGTTTTTTGAGTTGTGACACTATTGAAGTAAATGAGCGATATGTATTTATGTTGAAACAAGCAACATTAGTAATGTTTTCTAACATTAATTGGCCAAAACAACATTGGTGTTTTACTCTCAACGGCATTGAAGTGATTTTCCTGTTGAATACAAACTCTATCTAATTACATGCAATTAGTGTTCATTCGCCCAACACCAAACCTGAAAGCGCTTTTTACTCATCTTATACTAACTCTACTTCACACCTACAAACATATATATATTAACTTGCTTTTATGCTGTTTAGTACGCTTACTAGCACCATTGAATTTCAAGAGCCAGGAAGAAAGACTTATACTAGGTTCAAACACACACCAAATTGGCAATTTATACTATTTGGGCAATTTATTACGCAATTTGTCATATAACAAATTGTAATAATAAATTGCCAATTTAAAAAAAATTGCGTAATAAATTGTTTCAAACTGCAAATGCAACATTGTAAAGTGTGTTTATTGAGTATATTTTAACGTCAGTTACGCATGGCTGAACTATGTGGTTGGCTCATCTCATCAGCTGATTTTATGTCTTTCATTTCACTGGAGTAGGGATTGTCAAAAGAAGATGGCAAACTCAAAATGAAACCAAAACATTGAACACATTTTCTTACAAAATACAAAAATTTCAAAGTTTTATGTTTTCATTCCATTTCATTCGCCTAATAATGTGCGTGTTCATTTTGACAGTCTGAACAAAGGTATGTTCTTGCTGTAGAGATGAGCCAACCAGCAATCAAATTACTATTGTGTAAGCTAAATCGAGTTGCATGAACAGCACTCAATTCAAATCGAAATTTCCTCAATTTATTTTTCTGTTTGAACATAGTATTAGACAGCTCGGCAATTACAATTGTTATTCGTTAACGCACCTTAAAAATACAAAAACAAGAAGTCATACTCAATGCTAGATTTTAGTTAAGCAAACATAATCTGATTTCAACATATATATCTGTGACCCGGCCTATGAAAAGGTGGCTTATGACTCAAAAAAGAAATTGCAGGAAACAGCTGTTAAAGATAAACAATGCATTTCTTCAGTTTCTTAGTTGTAGTAATTTTTTTTGAGTCATAAGCCTGCTTTTCATAGACCGGGTCACATATTTATTTAAATACGCATATATGGTATAGTGCATTCTATCTCACCACATTTGTTTACAACCCCGAAAGTCAAAACTCAGTAAATTGTATGATGTATAGCACGGGATTTTTCTAAAGTTTTCGAACTTTCAAGCAAGCGCAAGACAAAGCGGAATACAAAGAGAACAACTCTTAATTTTTGAAAGCATTAAGTCGACGAAGCATTAAGAGCTGTAAGATTAGGTTAGGTTAGTGTGGCCACCGGTGCGAGCACCAGTCCACTTAGGGCCAAAAAGGTCCCATTGTGATACCACGTCGATCTCTCCCCTACTCAAACCAACAGGTCGATTCAGCAAATGTCAGGAATTTCTTAGGTTGCAAATTACCCAGTTCACAACGATCGTCAAAGAAGGGAGATCCCAGAGATTTCTTCTTCTTGCGCCAAAGCAAAGGACAATCGCACAGAAAATGCTTGACTATTTCTTTTTCCCGTTCACGCCACATGAGCTTAGTGTTGTAGCAGGATTCGAAATTGCTCCATCTCACACCCGCTTCCCTAAAATCCCCTTCAAACTGAGCGTACAAGTAGTGAGCGGAATGCTCAATCCCTTCCAGGACGACGAAAGCGGAACGGATGTACCCCCTCTTGCAAGTTCGTAAGCCATCTCATTCCACGGTATATTGGAGTGTCTAGGCACCCATAGCAGACTGAGGGAAGTTTGCTCTGCGATATCGTTAAGAGTTTTGCGGCACTTATCTTCTGTCCTGGACTTACATGTGACCGATTCTAGCGCTTTGAGTGCAGCCTGGCTGTCAGAGTAAATACAAATTTGATTAAAGCCGTGAACAGCAATTCTCAGGTCTCATTTATAGCAGCCACCTCAGTCTGAAGGACTCTGCAATGACCGTGTAGGCAAAAGGATATATTCCACCCTAGTTGAGGTGCAAAGACCCCGCTACCCACCTTTTTATCCAGTTTGGAGCCGTCAGTATATATCTGCAGCATATCACTCAGGTCCGGCGGCTGCTTCAACCAATAATCCCTATCCAGGATAACAACCTCGTACTTCATGTCGAAAAATAGAGTCGGGGAGCAATAGTCCGACGAAGGCGAATCAAGATTCTTTAGGATGGCTGCAAGACCATCTACATTTTCTCTCCAGCCGAATAACTCTCGCAGCCATAGAGCAGAAAAGGCCGCACATTGCTTTGCCATTAAATCTATTGGCAACACATTAAAAAGAGTATCCAGCGCCTCCGCAGGGATGATGCCCCACGCACACTAGAGCACCTTCCAGAATACCCGTAGGCTTGATTTCGGAACTAAGCCACCAGACCAATGCCCCGTATAAAAGGTTTGGTCTAACCACAGCAGTGTAGAGCCACAGGGTAATATCCGGTGATAGTCCACAACTTCGCGCAACAGCTCCCCTACAGCTGTACAGGTACAGTGCCAGCGTTGCTTTTCTCACACGCTCCTGAGCGTTTTCCCTCCATGATAATTTCCTATCCAAAATTACTCCTAGGTATTTGGCAGAGTCCCTCAGCGTCAGGGTCGTACCCGCTAGCACCGGCAGCTGCAGCGCTGATATCTTATATTTCCTGCTGTTAGCAGTAGAAATTTTACAGTGAAATAACCTTTTTCGATTATGGCTCTTAAAAATATTCAAATATTTCGATTAATCAAGTGTTCGATTAGACGATTTTATATTTTTGTACGTTTATTAACTGAATTATCCAAATAGTTGATTTATTGAGAATTTTCGAATAGTCGCAACTCAACGATTATTAAATTTTCCAAATCGAGCTTCGATTTTGGATGAAGTGTTCATATATAAAATTACGTATACGCCATGTATGTACCAAATATTTCTTCTCTGTTTAATCTTTGTTAATTTGATCGATTAGGAGATATTGACATCTTAGAATGGTTTGTGTCAGAAATGGTATTCTCACACACCCAAAATTTATTCCAAAATGACGCCGGAAAAATCACCAAATTGTCCCCAAATGATCACGAAATAGCCCTAAAATGATCCCAAAATTACCACTTAACAGCCTAAAAATCATTCCGAAGTTCAATAACTTAACTCGAGAGTATACAGAAGTAGTTGCCAAGATCATCAGGAAATTACCACATATTGATCTCGAAATTATGCCGGACGAACCCCGAAATAGTTACCAAATGATACCGAACCTATGTTTGTATGGCAGCCATAGCTCTAAAAATCGCATTTGTAGGTAAGGCGCCACACCTTCTTTCCTCATTATCATATAGCTCCTTACAATTTTCATTATTCTACCATTACTCCTTCCAGAGATATACTGTATGAAAAATTCCTATTGTATGGGAGGTACCACGCCCTCTTCTTCTTCACTCCACATTTTATTGGTAGTGTTGGGGATTGACTTCTTATAACACTTAAATGAATTTCAATGTTTTAGTATGAATACTTCCGGAGTAATGTAGTATCAAAGATACCATTTGTATGGGAGGGGTCACGCCCCTTTTATACATTTCGAATTTCAAACTATTTTAAACCTATGACCATCATTGCAAGGTTTCTAGTGGGTTTTTCAAATTTGGTTGTGATCAGTCGATCCGTTTAGTACACAACCCGATTTATACCTACATACATAAATAGATGGATGCTTTGAAGTTTAATTATATAGATTTATTTATTTTTAACCTTTTATGAGCGTCCAACAAGTTGCTTCATAGCTGTGCTATCGAGCGGCAATTGGTAACACCAAGTATATTGGAATCCTTTTCCAACTGGTCCTTCCAGCGGAATGCCCCCTTCCCCAGCCTTCCTAAGCGGGTTTCAATAAGAAACTCTTTTAGCCGGAGCATAACCTTTCATCCGCAGCACCTAGCCAGCGTAGCTGCTGTGTTTTGGTTCATTTGAAATTTGTTTGCAAAAAAAAAATGTTCAATATTGTAAAAGGCTTCCTCCTTAACCGACAATTCTTCAAAGGCATCCCACAATGCTCGCCCTTAGCTGTGATTTTATTCACCATTGCATTTAATGAACTAAGCTCCATTATATCATCTTTCTCCCCTGTCAATCATTACATCTATGCAGATGACGTTTTTATATTTTCCGATCTAAGGACCTAAGCCACATGAAAGTGGTATTTTCAGATATATTAAACGAAATTTCTAGCTGGATTGAGTCCTCATGTGCCAAAATATCGATAAGCAAATCCTTAACCTTTCATATTTGCAGAAAGCATAAGTTTTCCCTTTCCAGCCTTTCCTTCATTAATAACGCCCTTCCTGATTCGAACACCCTTAGAATCCTGGGCATATCCTTTCATAAAAAACTACTTTTAAGCAACATTTTAGTAACTTTAGACTTAATCTACTGTTTAACTAAAGCACTTATGTTATCCAAAATCGATTTCGAGCATACCGTATAAGGACACTGGGCCAAAACAAACCTAAAGTCATCGATTTTCCATATCATACAGATGCCAGAATAAACATAAGTGCCTTCCACACCTCTCCAACTAGTGCGGTACCAGCGGAAGGTGGACTACCCCAAATATCTATTTGTCTATTTATTTATTTATTCAGTCTATGAAGATACAGGTTTTACAGGCTGCCAATAATGGTAGATACAAAAAATATTAACACAAAGATAACAAAATATACATGTAAATATATAGTTTACAATAAATAATAAGTTCTTATAATAAACAAATTAAAAACAATTAAATAACTGACTTTAAAATATTTATAAAAGCGTCCCTACACATAGAAAAATCAAGCTCGATAGAAGATGAAATCTTATTGAATTCGTTCAGGGCACGTGCAATTGGCGCATTCCTTCCATAATTGGTTCTAATATTTATACCATAAAACGGGCAAACATTACGAAGATCCCTCCTTGGAACATTAAAATTAATTTCCTCAAGAAGGTCAGCGCAGTCTACATCTCCGTGGATAATGCCAACCAAGAAAGTCAAGGAGAGAATAGATTTCCTGGCTTCCAGGGATTTAAGATTCAAAAGAAGTAAACGAGCAGTATATGGAGGAAGAGGGTATGTAAACGTTAATGACCGTAAAGCATACTTAAGAAAAACTTTTTGAACTCGCTCAAGCCTGTTGATTGAAAATTGTTGGAAAGGTCTCCAAATGATGGTAGCGTACTCAAGATGAGAACGCACGAATGAGGAGTAGAGTACTTTTAAAGTATATGGGTCAGAAACCTCCGAACTATTACGCCGAATGAAGCCTAGCATAGCATAGGCCTTGGCAATGATGCAACCAATATGGTTCACGAACATAAATTTTGTATCAAATAGAACCTCAAGATCTTTGATTTTTTCAACAGTCTGCAACGAACTGTTAGCGATACTAAAAGAACTGTTGAGATTTGAACGAGATTTTTAGTAGGTTACGTGGAAGCATTTATTTATATTTAATGAAAGATGAGATCTAATGCACCAGGAGTTAATTTTATCAATTTCAGCTTGAATATTAATCATATCGTTTGCGGAATTTACAACAGAGTAAACTTTGAGATAATCGGCGTACAACAGAAATCTAGCGTAAGAGAAGCATGAGCTAATGTCATTGATGAATAAGACAAAAAGTAATGGTCCCAAAATACTACCCTGCGGGACGCCCGATGTCGCCAAAAAGGGATCTGATGATACCCCATCAATAGAGGCGGCACACCGTCTATTACTTCGATATGATTTTAGCCACTGCAAAAACGTTGAATGAAAGCCAAGGCAGTACATTTTGTGAATTAGAACATCATGCGATACCTTATCAAAAGCTTTGGAAAAGTTGGTGTAAATACAGTCGACCTGAAGACCAAATGAAAAGGCAGAGATACAATATTCACTGAACTCCACAAGATTAGAAACGGTAGAGCGACCAGAAACAAACCCATGCTGTCTCGGACAGATCAAGTGCTTCACTGAAAAATAAATCTTTTCCTTGACAACGCACTCAAATAGCTTAGAAATGGTGGAAAGCTTTGAAATTGGCCTGTAATTGCAGACATCAGTCTTACTGCCAGATTTATAAATAGGAGTTATCGAGGCGAATTTCCAAGCATCAATAAACTCACCAAAGCTAAGTGACAAATTGAACATGATCTCTAACGGGACAACTAGGGAAGTGCATCCTTTTAGCAAGGCAGCCGAGAGACCATCAATGTCAGCTTTAGTAGAGTTGCTCAGTTTTGAGATACCACTGAAGATATCTTCAAATGAAATTGACATTGAACAAAAATTTAGGGACGAAGAAATTTCAGACGAGAAGTCAGACGAGGGACTACCATCATGATTAGCAAAATTAGAACTAAAAAATTCAGCAAACGCGTTAGCCACATTGTGGGAGTGTTAGCAGGTCTGTCATTGTAGAAGACGGGGCAGGCACCGAGGAGCCAGATTTCTTCGACTTAACGTAATTCCAGAATGCTTTCGGGTTAGACTTTATATTCGTCTCAAAGCTTGTAATGTAGTTTCTGTAAAGAAACTTCTCTAGACAGTTGAAATCCTTCACATAATGTTTATATTTGGTAAAAAATAAAGGACTTTTGGTTCTTTTAAACTTTTTGAAGAACTTGTTTCTTAAATTCTTCAACTTTTTTAACCTTGTTGTGTACCATGGCAACCTATATGGTTTCCTTTTCGCAACTGGTACATGCCTCGTACACAGATCAAACAGAGTCAACTTAAATATTTCAAAGCAATGACCAACATCAGAGATGGAAAGCAAATTGGCCCAGAATATTTCAGCTAGATCCTGATCGAGTCTAGAAAAATCACACTTCGAAAAGTTAAATGAAAAATCATCAATTAAAGAGCGAGCTCCAAACTCATAAAATTCGAGTTTAAGAATTAGAGCAGAATGGTGCATATCCGTCGGAGCGAATGACGCATGGCACTCAGAAAGATTAGAATTTATGTCATTACTAATAAAAATTAGATATAATATTCTATCGAGCCTGTTTTTGAAACTATTGATTTGATGCAAATTTAGACTTAAGATATTATCTATAACGTATGACGCAAAAGACTTAGTAATATTATTAGGTAACAGGCCTGACGCAGAGTAACTATGAGACCAAGAAATTTCACAAAGGTTGAAATCCCCTAAAACACATAAGTGATTATCTCCTAATTTATTTAAAAATAGGGACGATATATTGTTAAATAGCTGAAAGAACTTTAACCAGCACCATGAGGCGAATACCAAGACTACTCTTTTGTAAAAATAAGCTCATCCTACAACTGGTCAATCAAGGTTTAAAAGACCTTATCCGCTGTGAGGTTAAGTCAGCAATCGGACATTGTAAAGCATTGGCAAAGGAACTGGACATCATTAAACCATCGACACCGGTTTCAATTGACAACAACCCCGACTGGCACATACCGAGAAACTCTTTCATAGACAGTCTGCTTTCATGCAACAAAATCTCAACTATTAAAAGCGAATATCTCCAACTTTTCCATGCAACAACCGATCCGTATAAAACTGAATGGGAGTTCTTATATACTGACGGCTCGAAATCTAGCACCAGTACTACATTTGCCGTTGCAAACGAACTTGGTGTCCCAGTTATTATCGGTACCCTCCCTACATACTGCTCTGTGTTCACTACCGAAGCCGCAGCATTGCACGAAGCAATAAAATTTGATTCTAATGCAAGATCTAAATACAATGCATATCTCCGACACCCTCTGTTAAACGGGAACAACGACGACGTACTGTTTAAAAAAATTAGAAAGATATTATACGAGAATACTGGTAACCTTAAAATAATGTGGACACCAGGGGGTCGATTCTCTAACTGTGAAAAACTGAAAAATTTACACTCATTGAAAATTCATTTGCACACACAATTTACACTTTAAATTTTCGTGCGATTCTGTAATGCGCTGAATGTAAAAGTCGTATGTCAGTGAGAAAATATTCATCAAATGCCATGAAAACAAAAATGTCATTCTGTAACAGTGCATATGAGTTTTGAATGTCATAAAAGTGTACACTGGCTGCCAAGAAAGCTCACGAAGTTTCTATCAGTGAGTTTTTTTGTTCACAGTTTTGCTTTACAGAATCAGACTTTCAAAGTTTACACAATTTTTTGTGTACACCTTAAAACTCACAGTTAGCGAATAGGGCCCCAGGTCACACAGGCATTAAAGGTAACGAAATAGCGGATGGCAAAGTGAAGCTAGCTGCACCTCTTCGTTCACGTAATGGATCTTCTTGAAAAGGGGAACGCCTATACGCGCACGAAATTTGCAAATGAATGGAAAAATTTCCAACATGACTAAAAACTTTTTAACCCAACTGTCTCTAAACCTATCTACCCATCAGATTGCTCCTGTTAAAAACTAAAACTTTATATACGCCTTAGGATATACCATACTATTATGACACACAACCATCTTCTCAAGGGCACCGCCGAACCACCATGCAGCTTTTACAATGCTCCATCAGTAACTATTGCGCACATAATCGACGACTGTCCTGGACTTGCTTCTCATAGAATAATTGTCTTTGGAGATACTAAACCATCAAACTACCTTAAATCGATCACCTTGCATAACATCTGTGTAATTTTCAAAATATTCCAAATAGCCAACATAAAAGATATTTAAATTAAGTATACATATCCAACAAACTACCTAAATCAATTTAGTAAAACTCATGTTCAATATATTAGTTTAAAATAGCGCCGATGGCCCAGGCAGCCAGTGCTTTGCACAGTGTAATAATTATTTATAATTGTTTCTATTTAAATAAAGAATAAATAAAAATTAAATATAACTCCAGGATTTCGGTATTGTATGGCTTAATATATACATAGTACTCGAAAAAAATAATAACAGCTGCAAATGGCATTAAGAATAGCAAAAAAATGAGGTGGCTCCTTTTATTAGATCACAAATTTATTTAATGAAAAAGAAGAGAATTGAAAATATTAACAGCCATTATTGATTTGCTTTGAAGTGGTTTGTAAATGCTATATAGAATAGACGATGGCTATTTGACATAAATAGCTAAGTGCTCACTTATTATAAAAAAAATTAACATATATAAAATAAAACTACATAGGATTTAGTATCATGTATTTCCGAGTGTGCGGGCCCATACGCACAGACTGCGGCATAGAGGTGAAATAATGAAAGGAAGTTCAGCTATCATAAGGTACCATTAGCTGATTGAATGCGGTGAGTTCGAAAAATAGTCCTTTGAAGTACCAAACAAAGCCGCAACGGCCTGATTGTGCATAATTGTACGTTCATCCCTGAATAGCAGTACAGGATATGAAAGACTATGTTCCACCGAAAATCATCTTACTTAGTTGACAGCAGTTTTCTTAACCGTCCTGTTCATGAATCATTTTTCTTCTTAGTTCGCATGGCTCGGTACAGAGGTACCACAAGGCAGTTCATACAGGAAAACTACTAGTGGTACCTGGGTATTCAAGCCATGAGAATTAGTAATAAAAAACAAATTTTAGTAAAACAAACTAATTTATTAAAAAACCATCTTTATGAAAGTATATTTGACAAAATTGTCTCCCCTTTTTGTAGAAAACTTATTCCCATAGGATGCCACAAAATTTTAACTTGTTTCTATTTGTAGGTTACGTAAAAACGTGAGAACTACGAGTGGTACCTGGGTATCACAGCCATGTGAACTAGTAATAAAAAACTAATTTATTAAAAAAATCATCTTTATGAAATTATATTTGAACAAATTGTATCTCGTTTTTGTACAAAACTTATTTCCATTTGATGCCACAAAATTTTAACTCGTTTCTATTTTTAGATTTTTTAAAAATGGCTTTTGAATATGCAAAAGATACCCATCTATGCACAGGACGGTTAATAATGATGTAGAAGTAGGACGATATTTCGCACACACTGTTATTGCTGTTATTTTTGCAGCAATAAAGACACTCTCCGAAAGTTTTGGGGATTGTTATCGAGGTGATGGTCCTTTGCCGGATATTGATCCAAGTTCGATCACATCGGGAACAATTAGATATGACCACATTGAAAGTTCTTGACCATCTCGCCTCCCTAGTTCCATGAGGAACTTGTGGTTGCCAGATCCTCGGCTGCTAAATAAACAGGATTCCCCACGGGTAGGTGAGGTTGACAATTGAAAGTTTTAAATTGCGCTGGTAACCTCTTACGCTACATAATTCTTTGTTATTTTTGTAGCCATAAGGACACTGCACGAAGGTTTTGTGAAGTGTTATCCATCTTGATGGTCCCTTGCCGAATACAGATCCATTAATTTCCGGTAACAAGCACCACAAAGTTACTAGCCCTAGCATCTCGGGAACGATTTGGCATATCCACATCAAACCTTCTAGGCCATATCGCCCTCCCACCCTCTAGATCCATCAGGAGTTCGGGATCGCCAGAGCCTCGGCTGTTAGTGAAACAGTATTCGCCACGGGTAGGTGAGGTTATCAATTGGGTTGGAAAAGCTACATATTGCGCTGGCAACCCCTTGAGAGCGCGCGCTTAAATTTTAAATAATCAATTAATTAATCCCAAGTACATCGTTTGCCTTAAATTGAAAGATTGCGCTCCACCTTTATAGTTTTAAATCCCAAAAAATTTTTACAAGACTATGTCTGTATTAAAGGAAAAATTGCCTTCTATTTTTTGGTCCATTTATATAAAGGTAGTTTTTAAAATTTGTTTAGTCATCTTTTTATTAATATTTGAATAATCATTCAGCAGCGATTATGCGAATAATCGACAACTAGCAATTATTCCAATAATCGGCGAAATACCATTGTTCAATTTTAACTAATCGAATCTCAAAAATTGAAAATTTGAGAGAACGTTCTTCACCAGAATTCTGAAATTGAACGTTATTTAAAAGCTTTCGATGTTATATAACCACATTGAACCTTCTAAGCTATCCTCCCTCATCTCTTAGTTTGATAAGAAACTTTGGGTCGCCAGAGCCTCGGCTGCAAAATAGTCACGATTTTCTATGGGTAGGTGGGGTTGATAGAACGGTAAATTGCTGTAAATTGCAGTGGCATTGACTTGAGAAGGCTGCGCAATACGACACTTTGGTACATTTGAGTATGTTAGTCGCCACTTATTACAGCCATTCTTTCCGCGAATATATTTTTAGGGTTAGGAATCCCGCTGGGATTTTTTAGCAAGATTTTGTTCGATGCTGATAATATTGATATTGATATAACTGAGGGCTTAACTACCTAAATTCCTTTATATATTTCAAACCACCGATATTTAATCAAAGTTCTAATATCCGATGGACTAATTAAGCTGGGTATAATAATACAAATATAAATGCTGAATTAACAAACGTGCGTTTTAAAAATAGACCAGTCCCCATACAAGATGAATGTGCTTGTCGATGTTGAGATAATTTATTATTATCGCTTAGGCAATCGGCGAGAAAATGTGTTTTTAGATAAATCAGTCTGTGTTTACACAACCATATTACATACAACAAAAAACAAACAAAATTGTCAATAGATAAATTTGAAAACATTATAACACTGCCGTTAAATCAGAATTGCTCTTAGGGTAAACGCAGTCCAACAAGCAACTTCTTTGCTTTCAGAACAGCTGCGCCAAATGTACATACATACAAATGGCCAATCGCAATGGAAGCACGCAAAAGCGATTTACACAAACGTGCACATTTCACACGAACAAATGGTGGCATACACAGACAAGGATATGCTGGAAAATAGGAAAGGAAATTAGTAAACGAAATGCGTAACAATAAATTTCAGCAAGACGATGACGACGGCCAGCAACAAATACAATACATCACGTAAATACGCTGATGCGGTAAGTAAGTGCTGATGCTAACCGAAAGTGCGGAAAATTAGTGCGGTTTGTGCGGTCTTCAAGTACTTCTGAATAACATTTGTATAAGTAGAATGCAATTTTGTATAAGTTGCTGGTAGAATTATAATGCTTGCTAGAAAAAATATATAGCGTTTCCAATAATATATCTTATGATGTGAGTTGAGTATAAGTTCCGGAAAAGGTGATCAGAGGATTCACTAACTAAATTAAATTACTTAATGATCCATGTTATTGCAACAATTTTTGTAAACATACATACCTTAAAATGAAGCTGGTTGTTTACTAAAATTACATTTCAACTCTGATTATTTCTCCTTTTTCGGTAGCGGCTGTAGTCGAAAATTTGGTAATGTCTTTGCATGACATGTCTTAGGTTTCAGGGTAAAATTTGGTGGAAGATAATGACAAAACTCTTCAGCAAAAAAGTGTAGCTACTAAGTACTCTTTAAGTTTGATGTGTAAGTGCACACGTTTAGAACACTAACGTTTTGAAATTAACTAGAGCTTGCTAATCAGATGCTACTTAACCACAACAGACTCAATTTAACCAAAAACAAATAACTTTGGGATATTTCAAAAGAACGGTCGGCTTCTTACCTGTAACAATCGATACCTAAAAGATCAATTTTCAACCTCACCAACCCGTGGCGAATCCTGCTTCTTTAGCAGCTGAGGCTCTGACTACCCCAAGTTCCTCATAGAACAAGGAGGCGGGAAGCGGGATGACCTGCAATGTTCAATGTGGTTATGCCAAACTATTCCAGATATGATCCGGCTTGTACCTTAATTGTGCTTCTTACCGGAAAGTTCCGGATCTATATCTGGCAAAGACCATCAACACCGCTAACACTCCCCATAACCTTGTGATCACCAAGTCAACGCCTTCTATTATTTTCTTATCGGCTTGTTGTAGCCGTGTTATAGATGTTTTATTGATTTTATAATGCAGTTTTATCAGCATGTCGATAACAAATTGGCAATACTTCTCGATAAATTTTTGATAAAAATCGATAATTTTACGACAAAATATCGACATATTTTCTAAAAATTAACGATACCGTTTTGTTGACACATCGATATTCTTTCGATTAATAGTAGGTAACTTTTTGTATCGATTAAATTTTGTTAAAAATTCAATTACATATAGATAACTTTTTAATAAAATTCGATATCTTCGAAAATAATAGATATTTTTTAGATAGTCAACCAATAACGTTTCGATAACAACCCGATTACTCGTAGAAAAAAATATGAAGTCACTGATAGTCTCTGTTATCGATAGCATATTAATAACACTTCGATAGCAAATCGATAACTTGACTAAACCTCGTCGATAAAACACTCATGAAAAACTGATAAATCATCGATAACAAACCGTAAACACTTCGATAGCAAACAAGTAACACGCTTATATACAATAAACTAAACAAAATAATTTTAACGCGTTAATATTCAATAAACTAGACTCTTGTTCTGCCCATAAAATTGATATAGCCTTCAGTCATATAACACGCCATGTATACGGTCTAAGTAAGTTGACCATGTTTCTGCTTGGAAGTCATTGCTTCTGGGCTGTGATATCCATAATTACTTGAAGTCTAGGAGTTGTATTTTTCTTGTAAAACTAATTGCCAAAAAACACCATCCCACTTTTACCAAAAACTTATGTTTCCTAGATCTAACCGTTTAACTAATCTTATTGTTCCAAATTTCAACTTTGTTCCATCAACTCGACTGTTTTCTGTTAACACCATACGCACTTGGAATTCTATTCCAGCTACTGTAAGAAACTGTATAGACCAAAGAAACTATAGACAAATTACACTAGATCACAAATTCCAACTTTTTTCTGCACCAAGGACGCCATTATGAAATTCCTATGTAAAATCCTGTACGAATAACCGTTTTTTCAAAAAAAAAAAAAAATAATAAAAAATGGGTCCACTTTATAATATATATCTTGAGAACGAATTGCGGAATTTTAAAACGGTTTAAAGCTTTTAAAAGGTAATAAAATTTAATATTAACTTTGGATACAACACTTTTTGCAAGGCCCTGCAGATTCAAAGATAACGAACAATCATTACGGATTTTTAAATTTTTTTGTAATAATATAAAAAAATTTGTATTTTTCGAGGAAGGATCTCGAAAACTTTTTATTTTTTTGCAGATTTGTTTTCTCTCTAAGCTCTGTTTTGTTACAAAAAAAAAGCTTTCATTCAACAAAATCGATGAACTAATATAAAAGATATAAGCATTCAAATAAATATATCCATATAGTAAAATTTAAGTACCCTACAAATAATAGCTTATGTACATATAATTCTGTCTTAACTCTATGATCTTATTTTATAATTGAAAAAGTTATGTATCTTGTTTTGACGCTTATTTAGATTGGGATCGATTTCTCTTATGAGAAACCAACAGTAGTCACGCATCATAGCGACATCCCAGAATCCTTGATACCGACTTTCAATCATTTTCATTTGCTGGTGAAACCTTTCGCCATGCTCGTCACTTTCGTCGCCAGGATTTTGCGGGAAAAAATTTAAATGGGAGTGTTGAAAATTAATTTTTAAAGACATATTTACTCCTGAAAGAAAATAAAAAAGTAAACTAAATAAATACATAAGTGACACATTAGTATATAATTTTCTTAAGCTGGATTTATCTTTCACTTCAGAACAAATTTTTTGTTTACATTTTCCTCGTTCTTGTTTGTTCGGAACTGGACGTTGAATTCAGATTTAGGGCTATATATTATCATGCAAATATAAAAATTTTCATAAACATTTTTTGTTTATCGGGCAGATAGGTTTTAAGGTTAACTGTGAAAACGGTCTTAAATATTTTTTTATTTACCCATTTCCGCAGAATTTTTGATTAAGTCGTTCACCATCATCTAGTAGTTAGGACTTTTGTGTTTCCCTAAAAAAGAAGTAACGACCTTTTCAAAAGAATTCAACGCTACTAACACATACGTACCAGGATACTTAAGTATTAAATGGATATATTTACTTGAATGCTTATAACTTTTGTATTAGTCCATCGATTTTGTTGAATGAAAGCGTATTTTTTTTATAATAAAACAGAGCTTAGAGGGAAAAAAATCTGTTAAAAAATAAAAATTTTTCTAGAACCTTCCTCGCAAAGTATAATTATTTTTATATTTTTACAAAAAAAAAAATTGAAAAAATCCGTAATGATTGTTCGTCATCTTTGAATCTGCAGGGTCTAAAAAAACGTGTTGTATGCACAGTTTATAACAAATTTTATTACCTTTTAAAGGGTTCAAACCGTTTTGGAATTACTCAATTCCTTCTTGATATATATATAATTAAGTGAACTCAATTTTTTTTTTTTTTTTGAAAAAACGGTTATTCGTAAATATCTCAAAAACCTTACCATATGGCGTCTCTGGTGCATTTTGGCTGTAAACCAAATAATTATATATAATTTTTTGTCATCACTACCGACATGAATTGGCCACTTATTGTAATATTGTAGTAAATATATATCTTGTTCTTTATTTTAATCATGTGGTTTATTTATCTATATTTTCTGATATAATCATGTTATGTGCTTCTTCTTTGAAGGCTGCTAATATCAAGATTAAAACTCTATTGTTCCTGTTTACTTAAATGTTTATAAAAATGTTCATGTAATAATGTTTTATACTATAAAAACCGGAAGATGTTCTTCCCAAATAATTCTCAAATAAATGAAATGAAATGAACCCAATTTACACGAGATTAAAAGGAGCCAAGAGATGCACATAATTGACCTTTAAAGATTGAGAAAGCTGTTGGTGAAACTATGAACTCATCTAGTTTCTGTGAAGTCCTCACGGATCAGCCAGTATAACCAAAGCTAACCATTATTTGAAATACGCTTTTTTAAATTAAGAATCTGGAGTAGAGCGTTCTTTAACTAAAGCCTGAAATAGATTATTTTTCAAAAAATTTCATAAATAGGGCGCTTTGGAAACAGCAGCTCGCATGGGGGGATATTCCACCTCATCGGTGGACTTATAAAGCAACCACGGTAAAATTTTACTAGCACAATAGTTCTTAGATGCAAGAAAAGCTTCAAGTCAAAAAAGCCAAAAATTAATTTGAGAAAAAATAATTGCATTTGATTTGAAAAAAGTTTCATTTTATTAAAAAAAAAAACACATTTAATTTGAATAAAGTTTATTATTTGAGAAAATAAGACCTAGGGGAGCGGATTGTGAGGGTCATTATTGTTAAATTTATTTGGATACAAAAATATTAAGTCCAAAAGATGAATCGTTCTATGCACAAAATGTGCACAAAAAGTGTCTGAGGATCTGAATTGTTCTCATATAATTTTTTCTACTAATGAGTGTTATACTTTTACTAGATTTTTATCTGACATACATATGTACTCATCTAATGATAAACATCATTTTTCAAAAGTTTTCTGAGATAGGGCAATTTGAAAAGGATATTTTTGGATATTCCGCTCAGCAGTGGCTTTGCAAAGCAATCACAGTACACTTTCATAAGCACAATAGTTCTAAAATGTATGAAAAAGTTCAAACCTGTAGACCTCAAAAACCAAAAAATAGTAAGTAAAAATAAATTTCATTTGATTTGAAAAAAGTTTATCTATAATATAAAAATAAGTCGGGTTTTCTTTCCTGACGCTATAACTCCAGAACGCAATAACCGATTTCTTCGGGTTTACATTCGTTGGAAAAGTCTCGGGCTCTGTAAGGTTTACAGCAAAGAAAACTCTCGATCGAAGCAGACGGTCTCGAGATATAGGCCAAAACGTGGACCCGGGTACCCCAGGAATGTGTTTATAGAGTATGGATAACAAATGAAAGCTGTTGATGAGTGCTTTAGTGGAGGGTAATTTTCATACCCCTAGGTTACTAGGGTCTCAAGATATAGGACCAAACGTGGGCCCGTGAACGTCTAGATGGTGCTTTTACATTATGTGTATCAAATTGAAGCTGTTGATGAGTGCTTTAGTACAGAGTAAGCTGTACACCGCTAGGTGACTAGAGTCTCGAGATATTTGCCAAACCATGGACCGGGATACCCCTAGAATGTGTGTGTATTATGGATATCAAATGAAAGCTGTGGCTATATGCTTTAGTACAGAGTAAGTTTTAGACCGCTTGGTGACTAGAGTCTCGAGATATAGGCCAAAACATGGACCCGGATAACCCTAGAATGTGTGTGTATTATGGGTATCAAATGAAAGCTGTTTATGTATGCTTTAGTACAGAGTAAGTTTTAGACCGCTGGGTGACTAGGATCTCGAGATATAGGCCAAAACATGGACCCGGATACTCCTAGAATGTGTGTGTATTATGGATATAAATGCTGATAGCTTTAAAGTATTTTTAATTGTGATATTCCAATTTGGCGCACCAACTTGGAAAAACTGATAAATATGCATGCGAAGCCGAAATAAAGACATCAGTTAGTAATACCCACATACCTATTTACATACGTCCTATTCGATTTGCCTGAAATTTGGTATATAAATTTGCCTATATTAGTATTTACGATGCTTTTTTCCGGGAAGTACACCAGAGATGAATGGGACTGGTATTAGGACTAGGACTGGGACTGAGACTGAGGCTGAAACTTGGAGTGGGACTGGGACTGAGACTCGGAATGGGACTGGAACAAAATACATACCACCCTCTGGGACTGGCAATAAGATATGAAGAAGAAGCGAAAATACGGAGGGAGGAGTGAATACAAAGATTAGGAAAAAGTGTAGAGGGGCGAGGGCAGAGTTGAACGGAAAAAGCTTATTAAAATGTATGCAGATAGACCAAATTTAGGGCAGAACGTCTGCCGGGTATGCTAGTTATTTACAAAAACAGAACCTAAAGAAGCGGATTGTGGGGATCATTCTTTTCTAACTCATTTAGATACAAAAATATTAAGTCGAAAAGATGAATTGTTCTATGTACATAATGTGCCCTACGAAAAGTTTCTGAGGATCTGAAACTTTTTAATACAATTTTGCCATGTAATGAATGTGACACATTTACTGAGTGTATATATGACATAAGTACACATTTATTGCATGCAATGCAAAATCTTGCTGAATTGCTCCCTGTTGTGGTAAAATATAACAATTGCCACTGAAATGAAACAAAACAACAAAATGTAGCAATATCGAGTTCAAACTATGAATGCGAGTGAATTGGTCGCTTACAGTCAAATCGATATTGGGAAATAGTAGGGGTATACGGGCTTATGTTAACATGATCTAAGCAAAATATTTACGTATCTCTATCTACATCCATTATTTGGCTACAATTGTTTCTAACTTGAATAATGTTTATTGACGTGTCATCATGCTACCCGAATATTGCACCAGAACAACAACAGAAACAATTAAACCCGCAAAGCAATACATTTATGTGCATTTTGATCAAACACATATCCACATATTTGCTAGTATGAGTATTTTTATTTGTCCTTAGATATCCCGATGACTTAACCATAAAATTTTGTTTACCATCTGTTACCGCCGATGCAATTGGGACTGGTTTTGTTATTGATTGCGTACGCATACTTGTAATTTTCTATGACGTTTTAGAGGAACCGTCCACTCAACAGTGCTAGGAAAAATTTAAATGTAAATTTAAAACTAAACGCAAATGTTGAAGCGGGTTCCTCTTCTCCAATGCTAGCAATGGAGATAAATACTCCCTCCGCAACCTAAGTAAACTCTGTACGTCAGTACCATTATCATTTGTGCAGAAATCTACCACAGTCTATGAAAAATCCAGCATTTGCTGAATTATATAGTCCAACTTTCGGGAATTCTCCCCATCAGCCAGCATCTGAGGCTGCTAGAACTGACGCTGTTCTCCCTAACGCCGTTCTGCCTCAAATTCTTTCTTTCTGAATAGCCATCTCTCTTCCTTCTTCCCGGGTCCTATAGGCAACTTCCTGTTTCTCTGAGGCAGCGCGGCGCTTTTCATTGGACCAGCTTCTTTTTGAGGCTTTCTGGCAACCTATGACATCAGCAATGGCGATACATAATCAAAAAGAAATATGCTCCCACCGGCAGGCTAGATTTTCCGGTCGAAGATTTTACTCAGTGAGCAGTTGTTAAAACCAAGTGAAGTCATCATCAGATATCTGTTTCAAGAGCAGCTTTTCCACGGTCAACTTTCTTTGTGTCACTGCGCACACTTTCTTCGCTGCACAGCGCCGTGTATGATAGATATTTAAATATCGTCGAGTGCACACATCCAAGACACTGCAACTAGTCTTCCTTACCTCAAGACATGACTGATTTGTTTTCAAGGCCGTACTTTACTGTACTAGAATGCACCGTTCCTAACTGTACCATACTTTAGTATACTGTACAGTACTGTTATGATCCGTAAAGCAATGCATGATGGCGTATTGAAGTACTGTACTGAACTTAATTGTAATGTTGTTTACTGAACTATATTATACTTTACTGCACTGTATCTTCCTTTTCTAAACTGGGTTGTACTCTAGGCCAGAAAGTCGCGGTAAAATTTCCCAAAATGACTGGATATAATGAAACCGGGATGAATATCCAAGAAGAGCTCTTACTACACCACTTTGACCTGGAACCGACATCACCGAGTTCTCACTTGGTTTCAAGAATATCTCAAATATAATACTACCTTTGAGAAACAGTACATAAAGGGCTTTGGCAGCTGCTTGAACCGAAACTTTTACATAGAGCCGGGACCGGATTTAGTGATACTGGAATTTTTATTTCAGCAAAGCTCTTAGATATACTACCGTGACCTGGGACCTACAAACAAAAATCAGTGATGTCACATACCTAGTGGTCAGTTGGTATTTTATGCGATTACTTGCGTCTTTCGAGAAGTGTACCTGTAAGGCTTGAAGGAGACAGCTATTTGAGTTCCAAAGTACACTGGCACAGATTTAGGTCTCTTAGAAAATAGCCTTAAGGCAATGATCTTAATAGATATTAATTCCACCTTAGGGAAACGCCAATGGCTGGAAAATATTATGTTTAAAGGAAGTTAAAAATCTTCTAAATACGTACATTTTTCCACGTTTGTCATTCCGTCAAGATGTTAGTGCACTCTGGATTTACAGAGAGGAAATAACGTGTTATTCGTGAAACTATTCTCTTAGAGAACTCGTTGTCTAAAGTGGAGATAGGGTGTTTACGGTAAAATAGACCTTTTAGTCGATATAATTTTTTAATACCAAGGTAAAATATTACCAGCCCAAAATTACTAACCTTCATGATAGTTATAAACAAAAAAAGCTCTCTGTGGTCATGTTTTTTGATGGGCTATGTAATTTCATATTTCGCTATTTCAATTGCTAATGTGGGAAGGTTAGCAGATGAAAATATGGAGATAAACATGAAGCCGATAATGGCTTTAATAAAGACAGAAGCATGCTCAGTGTTGAAGTATGGGAAATCCTTTGAGTGTCTAATTATCCTTACTTAACCTAGTCATAGTTGCAGCTTTTCTAGTTGACCACCTTTTTTTTTATTGTCACTTACATATATTCACCTATACCACCCAATTCCCTATTTCTCTCCACTGCAACGCAGCATTTGTTGACCACTTGTGGACAGACATATTTCAGTTCTGATATTGTTGAAGTTTGAATTGGTTATGTATGCAGACATATGTATGTATATGTAAATAGTTATTCGCACTAACAAAAACTAAAGCATATCGGGTCATGCAAGAACTCATAGTGTCTAACTAAGTGTCGTTTTGTTACTAACGTTTTTTTCGATTTTCAGCCATTGTTGCTGCCCCTATTGGTCATAAGCACGGCATGAAAGCTGTGAGGGGTAGCACAAAGTGTATGCAATAAACTTCTCTTTCGTCTGTTTGCGATTTATTGTGGAGTTTGTTGAATAAAGTGCTTGAGATTCAAGCAAGCACCATTGCTGCTACCAATTCGAACCAAATAGTGCTGATCTTGATTTTAGTGGTACTTTAGTACTTACATTATTCCTACGAGATGGATGATGTTCAATTTATTATTGACAGCTTAAAAGTGTTCACATTGCACTCGTTGTTCATACGTAAATATATATATGTATATATATGTGCGTATACTGATAGCACATACACATATTTATATTTTAAAATACATATACGGATATTAGGGTATGTCATATTCTCTAAATGTGTTACTTCTTTCAACTCTACCAAGTTTCTTGCTTTTATCTAAAAGGCTCGAGGCTTTAATGGTAACAGTTAGAAGCAAGAGAAAGTTTAGGGATCTGCACTAGGCATCGCTTGTATAAGTGCTTTTATCAAAACTGCATGCGTTCTAGAGAAGAGCTCCAGTTTTTTATGCCAAGGAGAAGAAATAACACAAGTAAAACCATCAGAGCCATTCTGCGAAGCACTGGAAGCCATGCAAAAAATATTTTAGTTGACACAAGAAAACAAACCTAGAAATCTTCGAGTGCAGAAGCCATTGTCTCGAAATGATAAACTTTCCAATATGTTTTTGGTTAAACATCTTTGCTCACGGTATGGTTGAATAAATAATGAGAGCGTAGTATGTAGCGTATGCGTAGTGGCATGCTACATTTTGTGGGAACAATTCACGCGGATATGAACAAAAACAGATAGCAAATCAAATAATGGAATTTAACGAGAACGGAAACACAAATCCTTGAAAGGGTCCCACTATGCAACCTTTTAAATCTGTCTGTTTCACCTTATTTTTATTATTATATATATTGTAACGAATATAGGGAAATGCTGGTTATTATGCACCTTCTGCTAACGTTCGTGTAGCTCAACTGTCGAATAAATAACTCCAATATTCAATATTGCAATATGGTATTTATTTAGTCTACTTTGGGAGTAGTGCAATTATAATTTAATATCACGTACTTCACAAAAGCGTGTTTAAATCAAACTGAATACTGATTCCTCAGTTTACGCTGCTTTTATACTCTCGGTTTTTTTGTTCAACCATTTCTCCTAAGGTCTATTCATTTTGCGAACAGTTCAAGAACAATTGTATCTCATGGTTGGTTACCAGCTATGTAGTTACATGTATATTTTTAGTTTATGCTTTTCTACAAGCCATCTGCGTCTGTATGTGTGAGTAACTACTTCGGCTGATGCCTACATGTGTGTGTGTGAGTTATCTCTTCGTTGCCTTGTACGTAAGTGTCGCTGCTTTCTGTGTTTTGTTTTTGAGATTATTTACTATCAGCATAGTGATGTCAACATTCGTCCCAATATATACAAAAGAGATAGTGAAATTTAAGTAAATGTTATGAAGGTTGTGTAGCGCAACTCCTCCAATGGGTTGCAAGCGCAATTTGTAGCTTCTCCAACCCATTTTTTTTTATCAGTCGATTCTCTGTCGACTCAAAGTTCCTCATAAACCCAGCGGGTGCGGGACATTATGGCCTAGAAGATGGTCATATTAAATCGTTCCCGAGATGGTCGGGCTTCCTACTTAATGGTACTTGTTACCGGCACGTACCGGATTTTCATTCGGCAAATAATCACCAACATCGCTAACACTGCCCAAAACTTTCGGGGTAAGAAAAAAAAGCAAGATGATAACAATGTCGATAATGATTTGGATGGTAATAACGATGCTAGGCATGGTAAAGAAAAAAATGAAAGGATAGGAAAGATTAGAAGTCAGGGGGCATGCCATAAATTGGTTATCGAGTTGTGAACACTTTTTATCCATGAGTTAACGGTTTGTTTCCGCAAAGTTATCAATTTGGTATAGAGTAATTAATTATTTATAGAAAAGTTATCAATATGTTATCAAAAGTTTATCTATTTGTTATCAAAAAGAAATCGATACGTTATCGATTTATTGAAGTATTATAACGCCCTTATCGATAAGAGAATATGTCAATGAGATACTGAGTTATCGAATAGTTACCAATTTTTTATCAAAATTTTCCGATATATCTTCATATAGCTATCGATTTATTATCGAATAGTTTTTCATTATTTATAGAAGTGTTATACATTTGCTATCGATAAGAAAGGATGTCCTATACCTATATACTTATATGTTACCAAAAGTTATCGATTAATTTATCAAAAAAAATTTCGATTTGTTATTATTTATTGGAGTGTTATCAGTTTATTATAGGTTTATTATCGATATGTAATCGAAAATTATTAATATATCATCAAAAAGTTTCGATTTGATATCGGAAAGTTATCGATTTTTTATCGGAGTATAAACGGCGGCCACCGTGGTGTGATGGTAGCGTGCTCCGCCTATCACACCGTATGCCCTGGGTTCAACTCCCGGGCAAAGCAACATCAAAATTTTAGAAATAAGATTTTTCAATTAGAAGAAAATTTTTCTAAGCGGGGTCGCCCCTCGGCAGTGTTTGGCAAGCACTCCGGGTGTATTTCTGCCATGAAAAGCTCTCAGTGAAAACTCATCTGCTTTGCAGATGCCGTTCGGAGTCGGCATAAAACATGTAGGTCCCGTCCGGCCAATTTGTAGGGAAAATCAAGAGGAGCACGACGCAAATTGGAAGAGAAGCTCGGCCTTAGATCTCTTCGGAGGTTATCGCGCCTTACATTTATTTTTTATTTATTTATTTTATAAACGATTTGTTATTAACGAATAATACGTTTTTTATAAAACAAATACCGATAAAACTTTATTATAAGATCAATGACAGAGCTGTAATCCGGCTATAGCAAGTCGATAACAATTCTATAAGTCGACGATTATAATGCGCTGATAACAAGCAGATAACAAAATAATATCTTGTCGATACGGGTTGTTACATATAAGAAGCCTGTAATCCCTGTAATTATGTGTTTCTGTTAACTTTGCCAGTGCTGTGGTTTAACTTCAACTCCTGGGCCATTTTCGCTGATGATAACCTGGACCATATCCCTCCAGAAATTAGGGTCAGCAAAAGTGTTCACGAGAAGCCCAACCTACGGATTTCAGGATTTCCCAGAGTGAATCAAACCCTTCATCAATTATTTAAGTTGTCAACAACCTTGGTTAAGATCGCGCTAAAAGCAACACAAAATATCTACTCGACCAATAGTGACCACCCTTATGCGATGCATGTATAAAGTGTTACATAAGTGCACGCACATTTGCTTTTTATTGCTGCACCTCAACTCGATTCATTGGAAAGTAGTAAACGTAATTTGTATTTAAACTGGCACGCAGAATGATTCTAGATACCGCAAATTGCACACTTTAAACTTTGTACAAACATAATAGGGGTGTTAAAAATTTTCGATGACGCTCCTTAAGTTTTGGAATGTGTAACAATATTTTGCTAGCAATCTTTTTTGGCAACACAGACAGATTTTGACAAGATATCCAACAATGTGGAAGTATATACTTCTAATATATTTTTAAAAAAGGTTCGAAGAGTTTCACTCCCCTGAGAGTAAACATTTTATAATTATCTTTAAATCGTTATGTCACTAGGTTTTTGTAAACATATTTACATACATAATTATCACTCTAACTTTGATAAAATAATCTTGTTACATCACTTATACTTATATATATATATATATAGATGTTCTTAACACAGATAGTCATCACCACAATTCGCATTTGTCTTTTAACATATCGATTTCAAATGAAATTGGAGTAAAACCAGTTAACTTAAATTTGCGTTCCCTGAATGCTTGGTTATAAATTGCATATATTGGTTTAGTTTTCGGCAGATGTTCTCAATTGGGCGATTTGTATATGAAAGCCACATATATACTTTATCATAAGGACTTATTTACGGATGCACTGAACTTCAGAAACTTCTACACTTTCCTTAACTTTCACCGCAGCAGCAATTTATATCTACATAATGCGGCAGTATTTACATATATAAATACACTAAGGCCCATTTGCAGAACGGCAAGTTAATTTTTTAGCTCAGAGGTAATTTAAAAAATGTTTCAAAAATATTTTAATATAACCCACCATGTAAGGTTAATCCTAAGTTAAAAACTTATTTTGTCGTCCTGCAAGTTGGAATAAGTTTTTGCAGTATCTCAACAGTATATGCTCGGTAAACTTCAAAATAATTTAAAAAACCTAATATTAATAATAACTAAAGCGAACGCCTATTTTTGAAACCACAGCCCCGAGATTCATCGGAATCGTCAAGGAAGAAGTCGGGACCTGAATACAAGCCTTGTGTGATGCATTGTATCAGATACCAATTGGGCGGTACTGCTACCCGCGGTACAGATTTTATAAAGACCATGATAGAGTCGCACAGGCGGTACGCTGCATCCACTTTTCTCCCTTTCGAGTCAATATCACTCATGGAGTGGTTGGCCATGGTATTATGATCACATTTTACGATCGGCATACCTACTTCAGGGGGACTAGGGTTGTTGCCAGATATCGAAGTATCCATTAACCGTCCTGTGCATAAATGGGTACCCGGGTACCATTTGCATATTCAAAAGAAACTTTTAAATAATCTACAAATAGAAACGAGTTAAAATTTTTTTGGAATCGTATGGGAATAAGTTTTTTACAAAAAAGAGAGACAATTTTTTCAAATATAATTACATAAAGATGATTTTTTAATAAATTAGTTTTTTATTACTAAAATCAGTTTTTTATTACTAGTTCTCATGGCTGGGATACCCAGGTACCACTAGTAGTACTCACGTATGAACTGCCTTGTAGTACCCGTGTACCCAGTCATGCGAAATAAAAAGAACAAGCAAGGAAGGCTAAGTTCGGGTGTAACCGAACATTACATACTAAGCTGAGAGCTTTGGAGACAAAAAAAGGAAAATAACCATTTAGCAAAATGAACCTAGGGTAACCCTGGAATGTGTTTGTATGACATTGGTTTCAAATGAATGTATTAAAAAGGAGTGTGCCATAGTTCTATAGGTGGACGCAATTTCAGGATATCGCCATAAAGGTGAACCAGGGGTGACTCTAGAATATGTGTTGTACGATATGGGTATCAAATTAAAGGTGTTAATGAGTATTTTAAAAGGGAGTGGGCCTTAGTTCTATAGGTAGACGCCTTTGCGAGATATCGCAATAAGGGTGGACCAGGGGTGACCCTTGAATATGTTTGGACGATATGTGTATAAATTGAAAGGTGCTAATGAGTATTTTAAAAGGGAGTGGGCCTTAGTTCTATAGGTGGACGCCTTTTCGAGATATCGCCATAAAGGTTGAACAGGGATGATTTTATAATTTGTTTGTTCGATATGGGTACCAAATTAAAGGTATTAATGAGGATTGTAGAAAGGAGTGGCCCTTAGTTTTATATGTGAAGACCAAATTTCATAATGATATCTTCAACGACTGCGAAATTACAGCTTGCAAAACTTTTAAATTACCTTCTTTTAAAAGTGGGCGGTACCACGCCCATTGTCCAAATATTTACTAATTTTCTATTTTGCGTCATAAGATCAACGCACCTACCAAGTTTCATCGCTTTACGCGTCTTTGGTAATGAATTATCGCACTTTTTCGGTTTTTCGAAATTTTTGATATCAAAAAGTGGGCGTAGTTGTAGTCCGATTTCTTTCGTTTTAAATAGCGATCTGATAAGAGCGACCAGGAACCTACATACCAAATTTCATCAAGATACCTCAAAATTTACTCAAGTTATCGTGTTTAAAGGCGGACAGACAGACGGACGGACGGACGGATATGGCTAAATGAATTTCTTTTTTCACCCATATGCTTTTGATATATAGAAGTCTATATCTATCTCGATTAGTTTATGCCGTTACGGATTACCGTTATGCGAACAAAGTTAATATACTCTGTGAGCTCTGCTCAGCTGAGTATAAAAATTATTCATGAACAGGACGGTTAAGTAAGTTCTCGAAAAACTTATATTTGTCAATAGAAAAGAGTTTTTCTATAACATATGTCCACATAATTGGGGGTTTTCCGGTTGGTAGTCAAAATTCTGTTAACACTATGAAAATATTCAGTCTATGTGTGTTTATTGACCGAAAAGTTCAATCAAACCTAACGTTCATCGTGACACGGGGATGTGCTCAGTTGATATTTAATAAAAATATTATATAGTTAAATCTTAACTGCTTTTTTGCAACTTAGTTCAAAAAGAATACGCTACTGCAGTAAATAACAAGATAAATTTACAAATTTCGTTTTGAAAGGTGCAAATTTTTATTGTCATTAGCACATCAACTTATTTCGTTTTCAATTAAATTATAATATCATTCAAACAGTAACATGTTCGTGTTTAAATAAAAAGAGTACAAATAACAAAAATCAAGCCATTGTCTGGCAACTTTGCGAAAGAAATTTTTTAATAAATTGTTTATGTATGAACCCTGCAGAAAAATTAAAGAACCTCACAGTGACTACTTCTTAACTAGTACTAATAAGATGCCGATCGGTAGCAACATTTGTACCAACAATCACCCCTATTATGGTTATCAATAATGAGAAAATTTGTGTCGATGCTCATGAATTGGTTTCCGCGTTGTCAAAATTGATAACAATTGACAGGCATTAATACTTTTTTGGTATAGCCTAAAATCTAAAGTCTAAGTAAAGGGATCATAGTTTTTCTATAAAAAAATCGATAACACATCAACATGAATACACTATTTTAGTAAATACCCATTTTGCATTGACGTAACGTTGATATCGATACGACGTGATGTCGACCAAGACACGAAGTGATGGTTGAAGTTGACAGCCATAATAAGGGTGAATGCTTAAGACTAATCTATGTGTATTTCAATCGATTGTGAGGACCAAATAAATCCTCATTAATTTGGCCCACACAAAACGACCCCACAACATATTTGACACGACCTTAACACAACAAGTGGCCACAAAAGGCTCTAGCAACACGATCAACCAACAAGTCTCAGCAACACAACGAGCGGTCGCAACATTTAACTGCAACACGGCCAACCAACAAATCTCAGCAACACAATGAGCGCACGCAACCATTCGAGCTAGCAACACCAAACACAACAGCCATAAAAGGAGCGGCACAGCAGCACAGCAGTCAGTCAGCACGGAGCTGTGGTCGTGACCAGAGCTACTAGCGAAGTATATACCTATTGCAGTTGACCTTCTCTATGCAATAGGAATCCACTTCCTAGGAGCGAGTCGTGGAACGGTGATTGCGGTTGACCTTCTCTACGCATCACCCCCAGAGACCAAACGCCCCGCCACAGTAACGCGCAACCGCGACAGGTGACACCCGCTCACCTCCGTCAGTAGAAGTACGCCGGCAGAGGCCGCAACAGAGCGGCAACGCACGTAAACCAGCAGTCAGTCAGCACGGAGCTGTGGTCATGACCAGAGCTACTAGCGAAGTATATCCCTATTGCAGTTGACCTTCTCTATGCAATAGGAATCCACTTCCTAGGAGCGAGTCGTGGAACGGTGATTGCGGTTGACCTTCTCTACGCATCACCCCCAGAGACCAAAGGCCCCGCCACAGTAACGCGCAACCGCGACAGGTGACACCCGCTCACCTCCGTCAGTAGAAGTACGCCGGCAGAGGCCGCAACAGAGCGGCAACGCACGTAAACCAGCAGTCAGTCAGCACGGAGCTGTGGTCGTGACCAGAGCTACTAGCGAAGTATATCCCTATTGCAGTTGACCTTCTCTATGCAATAGGAATCCACTTCCTAGGAGCGAGTCGTGGAACGGTGATTGCGGTTGACCTTCTCTACGCATCACCCCCAGAGACAAAAGGCCCCGCCACAGTAACGCGCAACCGCGACAGGTGACACCCGCTCAGCTCCGTCAGTAGAAGTACGCCGGCAGAGGCCGCAACAGAGCGGCAACGCACGTAAACCAGCAGTCAGTCAGCACGGAGCTGTGGTCGTGACCAGAGCTACTAGCGAAGTATATCCCTATTGCAGTTGACCTTCTCTATGCAATAGGAATCCACTTCCTAGGAGCGAGTCGTGGAACGGTGATTGCGGTTGACCTTCTCTACGCATCACCCCCAGAGACCAAAGGCCCCGCCACAGTAACGCGCAACCGCGACAGGTGACACCCGCTCACCTCCGTCAGTAGAAGTACGCCGGCAGAGGCCGCTACAGAGGCGCGTCAAGGCACCGACGCCACATACTAACGGGATCCGTCTAACGGAACACGGCGACAGAGCATCGCCTCAGCAATACAAGTAGACGCCGACGTAAGGCGCGACAGAGCACCGCAGCAGAGAGAGACGCCGTCATAAGGCGCGTCAAGGCACCGACGCCACATACTAACGGGACCCAGCTAACGGAATACGGCCGGACCGCTAAGGCCCGCCACCGCAATCAAGGATACCGCAAGATAATCCAAGTGCAATTGAAAATGAAGTATACAAACACGTTTTATTTTATATTATAGAATTTAGAACCAATAAAGAGAGTGAAGTTATTTATATTAAATCGATTTGCAAGGTGCCCCTTTAATACAAATTTATTGTAAACGAACCCTGGGCACGGCGAGTATACCCCAGCAAATATCAAAGAAGCAACGGGGCACGAAAAAGCTTCGTTACAATTGGCGCCCGAGCAGGGACCCTGCAAATCGTACAACGTCAGAAGGAACATTCCTGACGAGAAACCTAACCGTAAAATGGTCGACCAGATCGATACCACGTAGTTAGACACAATTTCAAAGGAACAGCTGATATCCATCACACAGGAATTGGGTATTGAGCACACAGGCACCACCCGGGAGATCCGAAAACGCATAGCAGCTCTGGCTTCGAGAGCAAATGCTGACGCGGAAATCCACGAAAAATGTTTATCCCTACAAGCCACCTACAAGGAAACTACGCACATGAGCGACGTAAGTGAGGTTAAAACACCGACTCCGTCGAACGGAGGGGCACACCGAAGGCCGCCGTTACAACAGTAGAACAAACTCAATTCGCGTTTCCTCCCAGGAGTACAGTACCCACACAACAGTACTTACCATCAGGAATAGCGGTACCACCCAACGGTACATCTCAGGCACCTCCCAGGAGTACAGTACCCACACGACAGCACGTACCATCAGAATTTACGGCATCATCAACCGGCACACCAAAACCCACGCAACCGTACTTACCAGCGGGAATGACAGCACCAGCCATGAACTATACAGGCCAGGTAACTCAAGCACCGACCGTGGTGTTCGCGCCCATCATCGACCAGGTAAGAAAGTGGTCCGTAACGTATGAAGGTGGACGGCACCCGTTAGGGCTCATCGAACGGTTGAGGAGTTAGCCGAAGTATACGGGCTAAACGTGGACCTCCTGCCAAAAAGCATGCCCGAGCTACTAGGGGGCGCCGCGCTACAATGGTACCGCAATAACAATGCGCACTGGGGAGAGTGGACAAGCTTCAAACAGGATTTTTTACGTTTCTTCCTACCAGTCAGGTACTTCGGGCGGCTCGATGACGACATACGCCAACGAAGGCAGCACAACAAGGAGAGGTATAAGGACTACGTACTAGGAATCCAGAGCTTGATGAGACACGCAGGGTACACCAGCGAATAGCGGCTGGAACGAATCTTCCGCAACAGCCACCCCGATTACCAACTTTACATTCGTCGGAAGGACTTCACTAATCTCGCAGAGCTCCTGACACTCGCCGAAGAATACGAGAACATACGCGAGGACTATCGAAGATCATCACGCGGACATCACCGCGAAGTTACGCGATACATCGCCAGTGACACAACCCGGGTGTCACCATCAAAACCTGAAACACAACCACCACCACCACCGAACCTAACGAACCGCACGCCTCCAAGCAATCAGAGATACGACCCCAACGGCGTATGCAGGAGATGCGGCGAACGAGGACATGACACCAATAGGTGCCGAAACGCACAGAAAATTTTTTGCTGGGAATGTGGCCGCAACGACATACGAACCATCGAATGCTGCCGCTGACGTCAGGGAAACGACAGAGGGCTCCACGAAGAAAAAGGCGCCGTGAGCCCAAGGGACCTAGCGCCGAAACGGCAGTAACAATGTACCAAGAGCATGGTCGCCTCTATGCCGTAGCCAAGCTCGGCGCGGAATCAGCCGAGGCAGTCATCGACACAGGGGCATCAAGAAGTTTCGTCTCGAGCAGCTTAGCAGAACGTGTGGTGAACTCGGGAAGCGGAGAAATGGTGAGAGTGGCCACCAAAATAACGATGGCAGACGGGACTAGCACTACCATCTTCGACGCCATAAGGACTGAGGTACGCCTCGGAGAAGCGTCACTCCACACAGTTTTACACGTCATGCCCGGAGCGATCGACGACATCATACTGGGCCTAGGTACGCTAGGAAGCATGGGAGCCACCATATCATGTGGAGAAGGCCACCTCGTGCTAACCAGACCCCTTGCCCTGCACACACCGAATCCAGGGGCCGCGCCAGAAACTATTCAGAGAACAACACCAGCAAGAACGAATATCGCCAGGTACGACAGCCCTGGGACTATTCCAAGTTCAATTTCATCAAGAAAGGATATCGCCAGGTACGACAGCCCTGGGACTATTCAAAGTACACCACCAGCCAGAACGGATATCGCCAGGTACGACAGCCCTGGGACTATTCCAAGTTCAATATCATCAAGAAATGATATCGCCAGGTACGACAGCCCTGGGACTATTCAAAGTACACCATCATCCAGAACGGATATCGACAGGTACGGCAGCCCTGGGACTATTCAAAATTCAACATCATCAAGAACGGATATCGCCAGGTACTACAGCCCTGGGACTATTCAAAGTACACCATCAGCCAGAATGGATATCGCCAGGTACGACAGCCCTGGGACTATTCAAAATTCAACATCATCAAGAACGGATATCGCCAGGTACGACAGCCCTGGGACTATTCAAAGTACACCATCAGCCAGAACGGATATCGCCAGGTACGACAGCCCTGGGACTATTCAAAATTCAACATCATCAAGAACGGATATCGCCAGGTACGACAGCCTTGGGACTATTCAAAGTACACCATCAGCCAGAACGGATATCGCCAGGTACGACAGCCCTGGGACTATTCAAAATTCAACATCATCAAGAACGGATATCGCCAGGTACGACAGCCTTGGGACTATTCAAAGTACACCATCAGCCAGAACGGATATCGCCAGGTACGATAGCCCTGGGACTATTCAAAATTTAACATCATCAAGAACGGATATCGCCAGGTACGACAGCCCTGGGACTATTCAAAGTACACCATCAGCCAGAACGGATATCGCCAGGTACGACAGCCCTGGGACTATTCAAAATTCAACATCATCAAGAACGGATAACGCCGGGTACGACACCCCTGGAGCCTCATCTGGAACCATTCAGAGTATAACAGCACCGAGCAGCAGTAACTTCAAGCACGACGGCATTATGCAAAACAACGACAACCGGTCATTCTATCGCAAAACACCGAGGTGACAACACGTGCTTTTGCTACGAATTTCTTTTCCAAAAGAAAAAAAAAAATATATTGATGGAGAGCCATAACGCCAAACTAAACAACAGCGTCAAGCGTATGCGCCAGCATTACGAGGAGGAGGAAACAAAGCGCCCCAGGGTAGTACTGTTGGAAGGAGCTACCGGCGGCGACGTCAGCAACACGCGTGGAACCACACGCACAAACACGTACGCTGACGCCGCACGCAACGTTACACCACCAAGCGCTACTGGTGCCGACGTCAGCAACACGCGTGCAACTAAACGCGAAAACACGTACGCTGACGTCGCACGCACCATTACATCAAGAGGTGATAATCGAGGCCCACGACGCGGATAGACCAACGCTAAGCCAATTCCTGAAAATTGAAGAAAGCGTGCGAGACATTTTCCGGCGCATCGCCAAAGGCAAAGGACGCTCCCGCGTAAAATTTCGCACACGGGAATACACCGTCACGGTGGTAAAAGGCAGGGCCCGCATACGAATACGGGGCAACGAGGGCTAAATTTCTGAAGTGGGGGGGGGGGGGGGGGGGGGGGAGTGTGAGGACCAAATAAATCCTCATTAATTTGACCCACACAAAACGACCCCAAAACATATTTGACACGACCTTAACACAACAAGTGGCCACAAAAGGCCCTAGCAACACGATCAACCAACAAGCCTCAGCAACACAACGACCGCACACAACCATTCGAGCTAGTAACACCAAACACAACAGCCATAAAAGGAGCGACACAGCAGCACAGCAGTCAGTCAGCACGGAGCTGTGGTCGTGATCAGAGCTACTAGCGAAGTATATCCCTATTGCAGTTGACCTTCTCTATGCAATAGGAATTCACTTCCTAGGAGCGAGTCGTGGAACGGTGATTGCGATTGACCTTCTCTACGCATCACCCCCAGAGACCAAAGACCCCGCCACAATAACGCGCAACCACGACAGGTGATACCCGCTCACCTCCGTCAGTAGAAGTACGCCGGCAGAGGCCGCAATAGAGCGGCAACGCACGTAAACCAGCAGTCAGTCAGCACGGAGCTGTGGTCGTGACCAGAGCTACTAGCGAAGTATATCCCTATTGCAGTTGACCTTCTCTATGCAATAGGAATCCATTTCCTAGGAGCGAGTCGTGGAACGGTGATTGCGGTTGACCTTCTCTACGCATCACCCCCAGAGACCAAAGACCTCGCCACAGTAACACGCAACCGCGACAGGTGACACCCGCTCACCTCCGTCAGTAGAAGTACGCCGGCAGAGGCCGAAACAGAGCGGCAACGCACGTAAACCAGCAGTCAGTCAGCACGGAGCTGTGGTCGTAACCAGAGCTACTAGCGAAGTATATCCCTATTGCAGTTGACCTTCTCTATGCAATAGGAATCCACTTCATAGGAGCGAGTCGTGGAATGGTGATTGCGGTTGACCTTCTCTACGCATCACCTCCAAAGACCAAAGGCCCCGCCACAGTAACGCGCAACCGCGACAGGTGACACCCGCTCACCTCCGTCAGTAGAAGTACGCCGGCAGAGGCCGCAACAGAGCGGCAACGCACGTAAACCAGCGCAGAGCGCGGCAGCAAAGCGCAGCAGAGGTCCGCCGACGCACAACGTAACCAGGGTAAGCCAGCGCCAAGCGCGGCGGCAGAGCGCAGCAGAGGTACACCGACAGAGTAATACAAAGAGACGCCGACGCAAGGCGCAGCAGAGTAATATAAGTAAACGTCGACGTAAGGCGCGTCAAGGCACCGACGCCACATACTAACGGGATCCGTCTAACGGAACACGGCGACAGAGAATCGCCTCAGCAATACAAGTAAACGCCGACGTAGGGCGCGACAGAGTATCGACCAGCAATACAAATAGACACCGACGCAAGGCGCAGCAGAGTAATACAAGTAAACGCCGACGTAAGGCGCGTCAAGGCACCGACGCCACATACTAACGGGATCCGTCTAACGGAACACGGCGACAGAGCATCGCCTCAGCAATACAAGTAGACGCCGACGTAAGGCGCGACAGAGCACCGCAGCAGAGAGAGACGCCGTCATAAGGCGCGTCAAGGTACCGACGCCACATACTAACGGGGCCCAGCTAACGGAATACGGCCGGACCGCTAAGGCCCGCCACCGCAATCAAGGATACCACAAGATAATCCAAGTACAATTGAAAATGAAGTATACAAACACGTTTTATTTTATATTATAGAATTTAGAACCAATAAAGGGAGTGAAGTTATTTATATTAAATCGATTTGCAAGGTGACCCCTTTAATACAAATTTATTGTAAACGAACCCTGGGCACGGCGAGTATACCCCAGCAAATATCAAAGAAGCAACGGGGCACGAAAAAGCTTCGATACACGATTTATCAGTGAACCAGTTACAAATTTGTTCAAAAAGTATTCGAGCTTTTTATATGGAATTTTCTGCATTTTTTCAGCTTGCAACTTTGTAGTCCAATCAATTTTAGTCTAAACAAGTAAGGAAGGCTAAGTTCGGGTGTAACTGAACATAACATACTCAGCTGAGAGTTATGGAGACAAAATAAGGGAAAATCACCATGTAGGAAAATGAACCTAGGGTAACTCTGGAATGTGTTTGTATGACATGTGTATCAGATGGAAGGTACTAAAGAGTATTTTAAGAGGGAGTGGGCCATAGTTCTAGAGGTGGACGCCATTTAGGGATATCGCCATAAATTTGTTTTTACGATGTGGGTATCAAATGAAAGGTTTTAATGAGTATTTTAAAGGGGAGTGCGGCTTAGTTCTATAGGTGAACGCCTTTTCGAGATATCGCAATAAAGGTGGACCAGGGGTGACTCTAGAATTTGTTTGTACGACATGGGTATCAAATGAAAGGTTTTAATGAGTATTTTAAAAGGGGTGGGCCTTAGTTCTATAGGTGGACGCCTTTTTGAGATATCATTATAAAGGTGGACCAGGGTTGACTCTAGAATGCGTTTATACAATACGGGTATCAAACGAAAGGTGATAATGAGTATTTTAAGAGGGAGTGGGCCTTATTTCTATAGGTTGACGCCTTTTAGAGATATCGCCATAAAGGTGGACCAGGGGTGACTCTATAATGTGTTTGAACGATATTGGTATCAAATTAAAGGCATTAATGAGGGTTTTAAAAGGGATTGGTGGTAGTTGTATATGTGAAAGCGTTTTCGAGATATCGACCGAAATGTGGACCAGGGTGACCCAGAACATCATCTGTCGGGTAACGCTAACTTATTTATATATGTAATACCACTAACAGTATTCCTGCCAAGATTACAAGGGCTTTTGATTTCGCCCTGCAGAACTTTTTCATTTTCTTCTACTTAATATGGTAGGTGTCACACCCATTTTACAAAGTTTTTTCTAGAGTTATATTTTGCGTCAATAAACCAATCCAATTACCATGTTTCATCCCTTTTTCACATTTGGTATAGAATTATGGCATTTTTTTCATTTTTCGTAATTTTCGATATCGAAAAAGTGGGCGTGGTTATAGTCGGATTTCGGCAATTTTTTATACCAATACAAAGTGAGTTCAGATAAGTACGTGGAATGAGTTTAGTAAAGATATATCGATTTTTGAAGGAAGGACAAACGGTCGACTGTGTATAAAAACTGGCGTGGCTTCATCCGATTTCACCCTTTTTCACAGAAAATTGTTATCATCCTAGAATCTAAGCCCCTACTAAATTTCACAAGGATTGATGAATTTTTGTTCATATTATGGCATTAAAAGTATTCTAGGATCCCCCAAGAATCTATAGTTGGACCCTTATTATTCGTTCTATATATAAATGACCTGCCTGATATTCTTAAATATAGTAAAGTGCACGTTTATGCAGATGACGATCAAGTATAATTAGGCGGGCCCTCAGCCTCCATTAATAACTGCGTATGAAATTTAATTTCCGATCTATGTCTCATAAATAAATGGGCTAGTGGTAAAAGGCTAGTCTTAAACCCAAGTAGGTCTAAATGCAAACCATTAACATAGATCAGTTCCCCAAAATAGCACTGAACAATGCTCCGATAAACTTTGTCGACACGGAAAAAATATTGTGTCATTTTTATCAGGTTACGAACACTATGGAGCACACAACACTTCACACCACTTAAAATTAGATTGCTTTTGGCAAAGTCTTACTTGTTACCATCATTGCTGTATGGCTGCGAAGTTTTTGCCTATTGTGACAGTGAGTGTAGTAAAAAACTTAATGTAATTTACAATAACATAGCCCACTATATTTATGGGATATGTCATATGCTCATAAGATATACAATATAACATTCGACAATCTGCTTAAATTTAGATGCATTTCACTCCTTCATAGAATAGTTTTGTTTAAGGAGCATACCTATCTATACGAAAGACTTCAGCTAGCATGGTCCGTGCGATCATCTCAACATCTGCATACAAGATATGGCTCACGAATTTCTGAGGGTCAATTTTTTGGTATAACCGTACGTCTCTGGAATGTTTTGCCTTTGGAGATTAGAAGCATTTCTAACATAATGCACTTCAAAAGGAAACTATTGAGGCATCTTGCTTAACATGTTGAAATACTTTTGAAAATCCTTCACTCTTTTTTCTTTTCTCTTCTCCTTTCAAATCTTATATCTTTCTCTCTACAATTAAACACATTTAATATTATGTTATTTTAACACCAAAAACCGTAAATATAAGTTGTGGTTGTTGTGTTTGAAATTTATAAATAAATATAAAAAATAAAATAAATAGACAAATTAAATGAAAAAGGTCGGAGCCACGCCCATTTCTTTTCTTTTATTTTTGTATTTTGTTGCACCATATCATAACTGGATTTGAATGTTGCCATAATTTACTTTTGTAAAGACATTAAATTTTTTGTTAAAATTTGACTTAAAAAAAATTTTTTTTTTTTAAAGTGGACGTGGTTGTTCTCCGATTTTGCTAATTTTTTAAGCATACATATAGTAATAGGAGTAACGTGTCTGCCAAATTTCATCATGATATCTTCAACGACTGCCAAATTACAGCTTGCAAAACTTTTAAATTACCTTCTTTTAAAAGTGTGCGGAGCGCGCAATGGGCGTCCAAAATTTTACTAGTTTTCTATTCTGCGTCATAAGTTCAACTCACTTACCAATTTTGATTGCTTTATTCGTCTTTGGTAATGAATTATGGCACTTTTTCGGTTTTTTGAAATTTGCGATATCGAAAAAGTGGGCGTGGTTATATTCCGATCTGATATGAGTGCCCAGGAATCTACATACCAAATTTCATCAAGATACCTCAAAATTTACCCAAGTTATCGTGTTTACGGACACACGGACGGACGGACGGACAAGGCTAAATCAAATTTTTTTTCAATACTGATGATTTTAATATATGGAGGTTATTATATCTATCTCGATCCCTTTATACCTGTACAACCAACCGTTATCCAATCAAAGTTAATATAATCTGTGAACTCTGCTCAATTGTGTATAAGAAGAGTTTCTACATTCAGAAGATTTTGTGGGTCTTTAGTCAATTAATAAGTACAATAACGCAGGGGTGAGTTTATCGCTATAACAGCTGTAAGAACTCAACAAGTATTGTAAAGCCGACTTTATCGTTGCCACAGAATCCACCATGAAATATTTTATAATATAACGAAGTTAGCCGAGTTTTTCACAGGAAGAACGAGGATGATTTTTAATAACAAATTTAAGAATATAATGCCCAATTACAGGCATGACTAACATAAAGTCAATGACTCAAGTAACAAGCACCAACGATAATTCAGAAACATTTTATAAAATGGGGTGGACTCTCAGCAGTGTTTTAACAGGCCTTTCGAATGTATTGTGACTGCAATATTTGTTGACGTCCAGACTGTCTCAAGCACATAGGAATTTCATTTGATCAAATCGAAAAAGTGTGGAGCAACGCTAGTCTTTGGAATTGATATGTTATATGGGGCAATTTTGAAAGCAAGCGGTGTTAAGTGTAAGCATATTGCAGTGAATTTTTACGCTGTACATATATGAGAATACATACTGTAATATGAGTGAAATCACTACACGGTATCGTAATGCGGAAACAATGTGGTAAAGTTGATAAAAGAGAAAACGCTTGATAACGCATTGTTATCGATGAGTTATCGGTTCGCTGCCGAGAGTTTATATGCATGTTATCCATTTCTTTCTGACGAGCTATCCATTTTTTATACATGGGTTATCGACGAGGTAAAGACGAGTCATCGATGTGTTACCAAAGTATTATAAATATACTATCGATAACAAATTTATACATTTTCAATAGAAAATTTAATAATTTTTTATCAAGCGGTTATCGATATGCTATTGCAAAATTACCGCTTTATTTTCGGAAAACTAACAATTTTTAATCAACGGATACGTTATTGGAAATTTTTGGATTTGCTATTCAACGATTTATTATCGAAAAATGATCGATATTTTATAAATCTGTTATTGAAAAACTATTGACTTGCTGGCGTAAGGTCATCGAAAAATTATCGATTTATTCTCAAAAGTTTAACGATTTGATATCGAAAAACTATCTATCTTTTATGAGGGTAGAGCTCCAAAAACGTAACAGAAGTAAATCTTCCGAAACTTAAATTCCATATAAGTTATCAGACAAATATACAAGTAGGCTCATTTTTGCATAAAATTTCGTATGCAAAGAGAATTGGAATGAAAATATGAAACGCTCAGAAAACCTACGACAACTCCCAACAACAAAAAAAGAGGTGTAATTCAACAGTCACAAATAGAAGTACTCAAACCAATCTGTAGATAGGTATGTTTTGATAATTTGAATAAAAGTATGTGTATGTTCATTTTACTATTTAGTCAAGAAATAGCAATGTTAGCAACAAAAACTACACAGTGGTTCAGTGGCATAAAAATGTAAACACAATTAAGCAAGATGAAAATGATGAATGTTCCTGTTAGCCTACTCAAGGAGAAGTGCGAGTTAAAATACAGCGCTGAAATATTAATGTAAAAGTGACACCACTATTAATGCCAAACCAATATTTAACCCTTCTGTTACGTTAAGGTCATTTGGTGACCTTTTTTCTTTGTCTTTATGATATCTCTTAACAGGAGAAAAAACTTTTAAATTTCCTTTCATGACTTTGTGTTTTGCTTAATCTCTGCCTAAAAAGCCTAATAAAATAATCGGAGACCTAAAAAGCAAGATTTAGCTTATCCAATAACTGATAATAAACAAACTTTCGTAGGTGCACCATAAGGTCATTCAGTGTATATGAGAATTGCTACATCGGTGGTGCTAGAAGCATTAAAATCACTAAAATCAGAAACAACTTAAGGAGCACTGTAAAAGGTATTGTATTCCCCCCAAACATTGCAATCCTTTGTTATAAATGAACCATCTTAAGATTGACCAGCATTCCAACATTGCGTGGAGCACTGCTCTTCTGGATTAGTTATCAAATTAATCTTCAAATGTTTGGTTAATTCGGCTGAAGATGAAAATTTAATGACACACTGGTACACTTGCCCTCGAAAAGTTTGATTGAAGCGTGTTCCAGTCACTTGATTACTCATGAGTTAACCTGAAATGCATTCTGGCGGCCACCGTGGTGTGATGGTAGCGTGCTCCGCCTACCACACCGGATGCCCTGGGTTCAAACCCCGGGCAAAGCAACATCAAAAATTTTAGAAATAAGGTTTTTCAATTAGAAGAAGAAGAATTTTTCCAAGCGGGGTCGCCCCTCGGCAGTGTTTGGCAAGCGCTCCGGGTGTATTTCTGCCATGAAAAGCTCTCAGTGAAAACCATCTGCCTTGCAGATGCCGTTCGGAGTCGGCATAAAATCATGTAGGTCCCGTCCGGCCAATTTGTAGGGAAAATCAAGAGGAGCACGACGCAAATTGGAAGAGAAGCTCGGCCTTAGATCTCTTCGGAGGTTATCGCGCCTTACATTTATTTTTTTTTTTATTTATGATCTTAAGTGGGCGGCCACCGTGGTGTGATGGTAGCGTGCTCCGCCTATCACACCGTATGCCCTGGGTTCAACTCCCGGACAAAGCAACATCAAAATTTTAGAAATAACATTTTTCAATTAGAAGAAAATTTTTCTAAGCGGGGTCGCCCCTCGGCAGTGTCTGGCAAGCGCTCCGATTGTATTTCTGCCATGAAAAGCTCTCAGTGAAAACTCATCTGCCTTGCACATGCCGTTCGGAGTCGGCATAAAACATGTAGGTCCCGTCCGGCCAATTTGTAGGGAAAAATCAAGAGGAGCACGACGCAAATTAGAGAAGCTCGGCCTTAGATCTCTTCGGAGGTTATCGCGCCTTACATTTATTTTTTTTTTTTTTTTATGATCTTAAGTGATTTTTAAGGTTCGTTTGGCTATAGTGCATCGTTTTCTCTTCTCCTCGTGAGTTAACCTCATTGTATACGCCACGTTCACGTTTAACCCTCAGCGGGTTAGGGGGCTTAGAATATACCCGCGACAGGTATATAAGGTATGTCGTAAGAGGCAACTAAAATACCAAAATGATTCAAGGAGTTGTGCAGTGCAACCACTTCAAGGTGTTACCAGCGCAAAGTATAGCTTCTCCAACCCAACTGTCAATCTCACCTACCCGTAGCGAATCCTGTTACCTTAGCAACCAAGGCTCTGGCGACCGCAAGTTCCTCATGGATGGATCATGTTGGAAGGGCGGTATGCCTTCATGGTGCTTGTTACCGGAACGTACCGGATATGCATCCGGCAAAGGGCCATCAATACTGAAAACACTCCCCAAGACCTTCGGGGAGGGTCCTTATCGCTACAACAACAAAAACGTTTAAAGAATTTCATAAATCATACGGGACAGCCCCAATTCGCTCTTTCTTTATCATTTCGTTTTAAAGGTTGTACCTTTTTGAACAAGCGTTAAATACTCATTGTGGGGAGAAATGAACGACAAATACGACATGATAGTTTCGTAGGCAAATTAATGACTATCAGTTGATTTACGACTCAAGCAATTACACTTCTTACCGCTATGATGCTACAGCGTTGAATTTACGTGTTCATTCGTAATTGTGCTGAAGACAGTGTCAACAATTAAAAAGTTTGTTATTTACATATTTCAAAAATTCATTACATAATTTATATTTATATTTTATGTAAAATTTAATTTATATTTTATTGTAAAAATTTGTTTAAAGAAAGTTGCACCCAATACGTTCAGTAGTATCCGAGATTATCTCCTTTCAAAATGTTAGACTTCTCTTCCAATTTTTGATGTGCTACATTCAATTTTTTCTTAGAAATTGGCGCTACATAATAATATTATATATTTTACGCCAACTTGGAATGGAATCTGCCCGCCAGATGATTTTTCGGTGGGAAAGTTTTCATGACTGAAATACATACATACAAGCGAAGCGTTTTTTGGAAAGTATTGTTTCTAAAATATTTTAATGTTAATTTTTTCGGGACTTGAAGAAATAACCTTCAGTATGATAGAATAACGCACACTTCTTTACCATGGTAGCCACCATAAAATAGACACAAAATTGATTTATTTCCGCTTTTCAGTTAAAAATATACCACTGTATGCAATTTTGCTTTGTCGAACGTATTTTTTCTCTATTTGCATTTGTAGTGCAAAAATGTCTATTTGTTAGCGCAGATACGTTTTTGTACTGTAAATACGTATACTCTAATTTTTTTAGATATTTAGATGGCATTTTTTTGTTTGGTTGACCGACAATTTAGCTATGTTGTTTCATGATTTTATACCTGACTGTGCTTAAAACAAAATGTTTAGTAAATCTACTGACCTTATGTCCATTTTAACAAAAAGGTCACATGAAATTCGATCACTCATTATATAACTTTTGACAGCTTTTGTAAGTTTTTCCGTTGCAATTGCAAGTACCAAAAAAATGCAGGTATTTCTCCATCTGTCTCTTCAAATACATTTGAGGTATCCCCCTTCCAAGTGTCAATAGGAGAACTTACTAGACAGTATTAGTCCATTCGCATAACATAACACCTGAAGTTTTATTCGTTGAACTGTATTCATATCTCATACAAGTTATTACCTCCTATGATACCCACCATAGTTATTACGTACAAATACATGGGTCTTACATAAAAGTTTTCGCTCGAGTACTTCAAAGCTAACCTCCCGACCTGCACGTGCTTCCGATTTAGATATATACTAGGATTGATACTGCTACGAATATTAGTAACTCTAAGAGGTACTGCCATCTCTAAGCCGACGCTAAGCAGTGATTGTATGCACATCCATAAATCAATAATTATGTATCTACATAAAGGAATCAATCATTATGTCTACACATATGTACGTACACGCAGCGGAGAAGCAACGCACAAATACATGCAGATATCTTATCTGAGATATGCAATTAAAATTGTGGAAGTGTCGCTCAAAAACACATGCGCATATGAGAGTTATACACGTACATCTGTAGCTATAATTATAGCAGATAGCCAACTAGTAGATTCTAGAAGAGAAGCGCCTAGAAGATGCAACGAGGAAATCAAAGAGTACAAAAGGCAGTAAAAGTAGAGGCGCTACAATCAGTTTTGAATTAAGTACGCTATCTGTCGGGCAATATTAGTGTTATTGTACTTTAATAAAGGCCATTTTGCATTATAAAAAGTGGAGTTATTTATTCAACAGTTTAGTGATTCAACCCTTAGTAGAAGATTTCAAATAAGCGGAAATGCAGTAAATTCGTTACAATATGATGGGAAAAGGAGTTTTGTCCGTTCATAGAGGATTTTACCTCTTACGAAGCATTTGTGGCACGATTTATCCCCATTTAATTTTTACGCGGATATTTTTTTTTTGTGTTGGTGTTGATGCTGTTCGCCAGAGAAAACCAAGCGATTTCGCCAAATCTATTTTGGCTGACAGCAAATAACAAGACCCAATTCTTTTCTATTTATCCAGAGCAGTAAATCCAAATTTTGTACCTGAATTATATTTTGCATAAGAATTTATGCGAACTGTTAACAAATATTTGCAACACTATTTGAACAGCTCGTCCATTGGTCCATCGTTTTCCGCCACTTTGTTCCTTTCTCCGGAGATAGCCTTACGGTGGCCATAAGTAGCTCTCCGCCACGCTTGTGTTTCGGAAACTCTCCTTGCCATATTATCTGCAAACTCATTCCCTTCACACATCGATTACAATGATGCCTTGGACTGCACTGTATTAGAGCAGTCTGGCGTATCTCTCTATGGCAAAAACCCCCTCTGAAAGGCAATGAGTAAGTCAGAAAGTCAGTGTGTTTGACTTGTAGATGATTTGAGAACATCTCAGCTCCAGTTTACTTTTCCATCTTTAAGTCGTCTGTGCGGATCGTACGACTAAATAAATAGCGATTTTTCGCGTTCGAATGTAGCGCAACCCAATAGGCAATGCTCTTCTGTTTCAAAGAAATTTGGTACTTCTATTCGTGCAAGTTGTTTTACCGTGCTCACTGGTTTGTCATCACTAGGCTGAACATTACTTTTAGTGAGCAGATATGTAGGGTGAACAAATGGCGGAACCATACAAGGACGCGGCAGAGCAAGATTCATACAAACATTATTTTGTAATTTGCCGGAAGCTTCCTTCTTGCGCATTAGGGGTAGATAAATATGGTCTACGTATGTATACCGATCTTAAAAAGAAGCTAAAATACTATGACTTGAAAAGGGGATTGTGCTCACGTGTATTACCCACGCACCCCTATCTCGTCCGTTATTAAAAGCTTTACCATGGGGACCAGGAAAATCCAGTTTTGGTCCCGACTCCTGTCCTTGGGATCGGCCCCTAGTGGCGGATTCGTGGGGGCCGAGGTTTCATCTCAAATGCGAGGGCAGTTTAATTTTGGGTAAGTTTAGAGTTCAGAATACTTAACGAAGCTACGTGATTAATAAAGCAATCACTTGGGAGTAGTGCTGTCTATTCAGCATTTGAGGTAGACAATAAATTATTCTCTTCAGAGTAACGCGGTCTTCTTCATTGGAAACTTAGCAATCAAACTTTCACTTGATCCGTCCTCAAGTTTAAGACGGTCCTTTTACCTCTTCTAACTTTTCTGCAAAGGTTTAGTGAAAAGGTTGGTCACATTCCTTAATTTTAGGCCAGGAGTATACCTGTTGAGAAAAATGGTTAAGTAATAAAGTTGACTTAATGCTGGCTGGGTTGATGCCTATCGTTTGTGGAGAGCAGTCGATAGTTATTAGAATGCGTATGTGCTCACTTTTCTTTTTAAAATGTTTGAAGCTGCGTTAGGCTATGCAGAATTGAGTATAGTGTGAACGAGATAAGAAGATGAGGCTTGTTGTCGTAGACTTGAATGGGCATTACGTACAATCCGGCATAATGAAAAGGTCGTAATCATATCCCTTAATTGTGGTGCAGGTTATCCTAGTGTTCAGAAAAGGTTGTTCACATCTCTTGTTACTTGAACTAAAATTGGGTAAATGTATCACGTATCTGATTGCAATGTGCCAAAGGGACAGAATATGATGCAGTGAATTTGTTTTGCTTAGTACAGAATTGTAATGGAACTCAAGTTGCAGTTGCCTTGCAATGGGGCTTATCCATTTATTTTAAAAGGATTTAGATGGGGTTGTATCGAACCAATATAAGACTTTGTGATTGTACACCACATTTCAAACTAAGATGGTACAAACGATTTTGCACTGATGTGTTTGGTTAGAGAGCGTGGAAGCGTTTCATTGGGCTGCTGTTCACGCAGATCCGTGTGTTTTTGCATCAACGTGTTGAGCCTAGGGGGAAGGCACTTAGTTTAAGCGTATACATGAAACTGTGCCGGAAGGTGAAATGTCACATAATATTAAAAATAATTGATTTCCGCCAATGCTGGCACTATCTCTTGTCATGTTATGCTACACTAATATAGCGCAAAGTGATAGCCCTTTTATTATTCAGGCATTCGTATTTGTAAATCAGAGGACGTCAGCTGGTGAAATAATTGCGGTATTTTTTACACGTATATACAATAGTGTTACCATTTTAGCTTTTTTAAACCTTTCATGAAAATGAAATGGTATATTAATTTCGTCACGAATCCCAAAATTGTAAGTCCTTAAAGGAAAATAGATAGACCCACCATTAAGTATACCGAAATAATCAGGATGAAGAGCTGAGTTGATTTAGCCATGTCCGTCTGTCTGTCTGTCCGTCTGTCTGTCTGTGCGTCTGTCCGTCTGTCTGTTTGTATGCAAACTAGTCCCTCAATTTTTGAGATATCTCGATAAAATTTGGTGAGCGAGTGTATTTGGGTGTCCGATTAGACATTTTTTGGAACCGGCCGGATCGGACCACTATAGCATATATCCTCCATACAACCGATTTTTCAGAAAAATAGGAACTTTAGCATATCTTCCTCAATTTATCAGATTGAAGCTTCAAACTTCACCATATACTTTCGCATATTCCACATATTGTTGTCTGAAAAAATTGATGAGATCGGTCATATATATAGTATATATCCCCACAACCGATTGTTCAGATAAGAAACTTTTCGTAATTTCTGCCGTATTTTAGGAGCTAGAAGCTTCAAATTTCAGTGAATGCTTACGTATATAGCATATATTGTTGTCTGAAAAAATCATAAAGATCGGTGGTATATATAGTATATATATATTTTCGCAATTTCAGCCCCATTTTAGCAGCTAGAAGCTTCAAATTTCACCACATGCTTACATATATAGCATATATTGTTGTCTAAAAAAATCATAGAGATCGGTGGTATATATAGTATATATCTCATACAACCGATTGTTCAGACAAGAAACTTTGCGCAATTTCTGCCCCGTTTTCACAGCTAGAAGCTTCAAATTTCACCAAATGCTTACTTATATAGCATGTATTGTTGTCTGAAAAAATCATTGAGATTGGTGGTATATATATTATATACAACATATAAAGTCTCTTTTTGCGCCTTTTTACGGCTAGAAGCTTCAAATTTCAACAAATTTCATCAAATAGTGTTGATTCGTAGTCATAGTTTTTACATGCAGACCACAAAAAATGTGAAGCTTTGCATCCTCACACAAAGTACCTACCTATTTTTATACCTTTCATGAAAATGAAATGGTATATTAATTTCGTCACGAATCCCAAAATTGTAAGTCATTAAAGGAAAAGAGGTAGACCCACCATTAAGTATACCGAAATAATCAGGATGAAGAGCTGAGTTGATTTAGCCATGTCACTCTCTCCGTCTGTCCGTCTGTCCGTCTGTCTATTTGTATGCCAACTAGTTTATTTTATATTTATCTTAAACATCGTTTAGTTATGCGAATCTCTTCACTATATATTTCTTATCTTATACATCCGATTATTTGGAGATTACGAACGGGATAAGATTATTGTTCGCCCCCATTCATGAAAGGTATGAAGTCTTCGGCACAGCCGAAGACAGTCCCGTCCTTACTTGTTTCAATCTAGATTTAGCTTCTTTTTTCTCCGTTTAGCTTGAAATGTTGCGATTTAGCTTTAAGCTTTTTATCAGTTTTTTTCAGAAATTTTTTAGCTCTTTTTAACATTTTTCAAAATTTTAGAATATATAATATTGGTGATTCAATGTTAAGAACATTGAATTAGTTTAACCTAAATGTTAAAAATTCGAGGGTTTAATTAAAAGATAATGCTGACCATATGGTAGGCAGAAATCGAAGCGTAGTAACATTATTAAGGCAACATCTACTTAGCATCATTTTGGTTCCGTGTGTTTGCCACTCGATTCGATTGGCTGTTTCATCTGCTTCGAAGCTGCTTTGGAGCGAAATTAAATGTTTGATTTAAGAATCGCATCCATCCGAATGTGAAAACTCCTTGTTTTTCTGTACTTATGTCAACAGGCACAAGATTTATTTCAACGATACCGTTGCGTGTAAGACTCATAGGCTACACAAAATAAAACTACCGTAAGGAATTACTATAAGTCATAAGTTAGAATATAACAACTTTATTATAAGGCTTATGGACGAACAAAAATAAGGCTTACTTACATAAGGCCTTATTACACTGTATTTGGACCTTTTATATAACGCTTATATATGGCCCACCCAAAATCAGACTTACATAAGTTGTTATAATAACGAGGTTGAATAAGTATTATTTCACCATAGTATTACCTCATTATAAGTTTTATTGCACATATTAAATTTCTTGGACTTATAATAAGACATCTGACTTCCAATTCCATTATTCATATTTTAATAACCTATTTCAAAACCTTATTTAATCGGGGGTCACACATCGGCAGTGGTTCGGCCGCACAGAAAGTGTCATGAAAATATTCCCTTCAAAAATTCATATGCCAGATGTCATTTCCCAGATTTTGTTTGGAGTCGGTATAAAACACATACCAAAAACTTTAAAAAGAGGTTCTCAGACTGTGCGGAATGCAGAATTTACATCGTTCATGGGTTCTTTGAACGGACAAAAAGTGGACTTATTAAAAATAGTTTTATCGTCGTTTTTATTCTGCAAATAAAAAAAACAAGTTATCTCAAACATATAGTGGAGTTTTATTTATCATGTATCCCTTTTAAGCTAAAACACAGTTAGCAGCAGTGAACTATTTTTTTAATTTTTATGAAATTGGAGTAAAAATTAATTATAATCTTTTATTCTCTTACGTCTTTTATGAAATAAATTAATAAAACGCATAGAAAGCTGTTTTAAACTTTTAGCTTTTTTTCTTAGCCTTAAAAATTTTTATTTAGCCTTGTATTTTTGTCAACTTAGCCTTTTTTCTGGAAAAGTTCTGGCAGTACTGCTCATAATTAACCATTAGAACATTATGCGCTTGGGCGTTTGTTTTCAAAATATCTATTTGGAAACACGCAAATAAACAATAGTTGCTACTCTGCTTGTTCAGCATATACTAAACTAAAAGGAATAATAGTATGTGTGAAGTGAGCGCGAATAATTATTTCACTAGCTAATGACCACTGACTTAGATAGTGTTTAGGAGACCCATCTAGCGGAAATTATTGAAGACTCTCGGCATTGGTTAATAACTCGCTAAAAAAATGTTTTTGGAACAGCGAAGACACGCACTCCTGCTGGTCCAAGCCTTTAGATGAATCGGAACCAATACCAATAACGAACATTTTAGTCCTTCCAAAGCAGCCAAATTTTAGTTTTTGTGACCATTGCTATAACTGTAGCATGACGAAGCCATATATAATAAAAAAAGTGTGTTTAAAGATGAGAACAAACGAATGCTCTAATCGGAGTTAGCGAATATAGATCTCCAAATTTTTGTTTGTTCGCTTTTCGTTACAAGCATAAATGAAGAAAGAAAGTGCAATTAGATATATATTGTTCGATTGCATTAGAACAATTACTACCTTATTTGTGTTTTTTTTTGTTATATTCAGCGTGGTTTTTACACAGAGTATATTAACTTTGATTCGATAACCGTTGGTTGTACAGGTATAAAGGAATCGAGATAGATATAGACTTCCCTATATCAAAATCATCAGTGTAGAAAAAAGTTTCATTGAGCCATGTCCGTCCGTCCGTCGTCTGTCCGTCCATCCGTCTGTCCGTAAACACGATAACTTGAGTAAATATCAAAATATCTTCACCAAATTTGGATCACGAGCTTATCTGGACCCAGAATAAAATAATAAAAATGAGCGAAATCGGATTATAACCACGCCCAAAAAACCTGATTATTTAGTAAATAATACACCAATAATGTTGTAATTTGACACGTGGACCGACATTGAGACTCTTGATAAAAATTTGGAAAAAAATTTTAAAATGGACGTGGCACCGCCCACTTGTGACAAAATCAATTTTACAAATATTATTAATCATAAATCAAAAATTGTAAAACTTATCGTAACAAAATTCGGCAGAGAGGTTGCCTTTACTACAAGGAATGCTTTGGAGAAAAATTTACCAAATCGGATAAGGACCACGTTCACTTTTATATAAAATGTTTTTAAAAGGGTCGTGGACGAATAAATTAAGCTACATATTTGCAAAAAAGAGCTTTATATCAATGGCATTTCATTTCCCAAGTGGATTTATAACAGTAAATAGGAAAAAATTAAAATTTAAGAAAATGGGCATGGCACCACCTCTTTTATGACTAAGCAATTTTCTATGTTTCGGGAGCCATAACTCGAAGAAAAATTAACGGATCGTAATAAAATTGGGCACACAATTTCCCTATAGCAGAAAATATTTCTAGTAAAAAAGGACGGGTTCAGTTAAAGACCACGGCAACTTTTATATAAAAGTTTTTTAAAAGGGTCGAAGACTAGAATAATAAGTTATAACTTAGCAAAAAATAGTTTTGAATAAATGATATTTCACGTATCAAGTTTTATTGTAAGAAGAAATGGGGAGACCTTTTTTTTTAAACGGGCGGTGCCACGTGTTATATAGAGAAGTAATTTATCTGAAAGGAAGTGTGCAAATGAAGCTCACGCTGAGTATATAATGTTCGATTACACCCGAACTTAGACACCTTTGCCTGTTCTTGTATGTATTTCACTGTGTCGTGTTAGCGCCCAACGCGCATCGCAACGTTGTCTAAAAACAAAAACTAATTTTAAAACCTGTCTACGTATGAGACACGTTTATCAGTCAAAACTATCACAAGTCACAACAACTCACGCCAACGGCGGTTCATTCCTTTCCTGTTTCGTAACAATTTGTTGCGCTTTTTTGTTTCAATTTTGTACATTTGTGTCCTTTTGCTATTTAGAATATCTAGTTTAGTTGGCTGAATTGTTTTACTACACATGTTGCTATTGTTTTGATGGCAAAGAAACGTAAAGATAAGATTTGTAGTGTACAACTTACACTCTATAAATGTGTTGATTGGTGTTTTTTATACTCAACGTGCTTTGCACACAGAGTGCATTTACTTTGATTGGATAAGATTGGTTGTACAGGTATAAAGGAATCAAGATAGATAAAAACTTTCATATATCAAAATCATCAGTATCGAAAAAAATTTTGATTGAGCCATGTCCGTCCGTCCGTCCGTTAACACGATAACTTGAGTAAATTTTGGGGTATCTTGATGAAATTTTGTATGTAGGTTTCTGGGCACTCATCTCAGACCGCTATTTAAAATTAACGATATCGGACTATAACCACGCCCACTTTTTCGATATCGAACATTTCTAAAAACCGAAAAATTTCGATAATTCATAACCAAAGACGTATAAAACGATGAAACTTGGTAGGCGAGTTGACTTTGTGACGCAGAATAGAAAACTTGTAAAATTTTGGACAATGGGCGTGGCACCGCCCACTTTTAAAAGAAGGTAATTTAGAAGTTTTACAAGTTGTAATTAGGTACCCGTTGAAGATATCCTGATGGAATTTGGCTGGAACATTGCTATTATTACTATGCATATTCTAAATAAAAATCAGAAAAATCGGATGAAGAACACGCCCACTTTTTTTTAAAGTATTTTAATAGTCAAATTTTAACGAAAAATATATCTTTACAGTTTATAAGTAAATTATGTCAACATTCAACCCCAGTAATATTATGGTGCAACAAAATACAAAAATAAGAGAAAATTTCAAAATGGGCGTGGCTCCGCCATTTTTCATTTAATTTGTCTAGAATACTTTTAATAGCATAAGTCGAACAAAAATTTACTAATCATTGCGAAATTTGGTAGGGGCTTGGTTCTATGACGATAACTGTTTTCTGTGAAAATGGGCGAAATCGGTTGAAGCCACACCCAGTTTTTATACACAGTCGACCGTTTGTCCTTCCGCTCGGCCGTTAACACGATAACTTGAGCAAAAATCGATATATCTTTACTAAACTTAGTTCACGTAGTGATCTGAACTCACTTTATCTTGGTGTAAAAAATAGTCGAAATGCCAATATGACCACGCCCACTTTTTCAATATCAAAAATTACGAAAAATGAAAAAAATGTCATAATTCTATACCAAATATGAAAAAAGGAATGAAATATGGTAATTGGATTGGTTTATTGACGAAAAATATAACCTTAGAAAAAAAATTGTAAATTGGGTGTCATCTACCATATTAAGTAGAAGAAAATGAAAAAGCTCTACAGGGTGGAATCAAAAGCTTGGACGGAATATTGTTCGTGGTATTACATTTATAAATTAGAGGTACCCGACAGATGATGTTATGGGTCACCCTGGTCCACATCTTTGTCGATATCTAGAAAACGCCATCACATATTCAACTAAGGGCCACTCCCTTATAAAACCCTCATTAATACCTTTAATTTGATACCATATCGTACAAACACATTACAGATTCACCCTGGTCCACCTTTATGGCGTTATCATGAAAAGGCGTCCACCTATGGAACTAAGGATCACTACATTTTAAATACTCATTACCACCTTTCATTTGAAACCCATATCGTAAAAAAGACATTATAGAGTCACCCTGGTTCATCTTTATGGCGATATCCCTAAATGGAGTCCACCTATAGAACTATGGCTCACTCCCTATAAAATACTCTTTAATACCTTCCATTTGATACCCATGTCATACAAACACATTCCAGGGTTACCCTAGGTTCATTTTCCTACATGCTGATTTTCCCTTATTTTGTCTTCAAGGCTCTCAGCTGAGTATGTAATGTTCGGTTACACACGAACTTAGCCTTCCTTTCTTGTTATATGCTATTTTTATTGTTGGTGCTGAAGGCATGACCAGTTGGTGTACAATACAATACAGTACTTTCTATGTGTTATGTCTAAGGCAAGAGGAAATGTTATAATATTCATAGATGAAAAGAAGTTCTGAATGTTTGAAAAGCAATGCTGACAGTTTTCAGTATATAATTGTACTCCCATAGTAATGCTGTAAGTATTTAACTGAACGTTCTGAAATATGCAATGAAGAGACCAACGTCAACGCCGAATTTGAGGTGGGTTTGTTTTGTTTTTCCATGCTTGTCGTACATATAAAGAGCAGAAAAGAACAGAAAGGCTACAGGATATGTGAATCATCATTTTGATTTGTAAACTTAGTTAATTGAGAATTTTGTGTCATTTGAACATTGCTTAGATCATCATCAAGGAGCCTAGATGCCTTCATTTTCTTTACATGTCCCTATGTTGCGATAACTTACGTCAATTGGAAACACCAAGAGGGCCAATTTTTTCCCCGTGCCTCACCCAACTCAGTGGAGGTCTCCGCTTCCGTTGCTTCCAACTTCGGGTGCCCATTGAAATACTTTGTAGACTGGACGTTAACATGACCTAACCAACGAAGTCCTTAGACTTTTATTTATTGCACTATCTTCGTATCTGCATAAAGCTCGTACAGCTCATCATTACACCTCTTTCGATACACACCATCAACATTACGCACCAGACCATAAATATTGCGCAGAACATTTCTCGCGAATATTTCAGGAGGCACCTCTAACTTCTCTCGACTCCACAATTATTCCGAGCCGCATATCATGGCCAGGTATTATGAGTGAATAGTAGATCGTGGTTTTGATAGTCGAAAATTTATTTTAATTTTGTATTGCCTACTCAGTCGAAAAGAGGACTTGTTTTCCATCCAATATCTAAGCACACACTGTTTCCACTGCTGGAATTTATATCCGACTGCCAAGGCGAGAATGGACGAATTCTTTCTTGATCAGCAGTATTTCATTTTATCTTCATATATCGCAAGATCTATTCTAATTTATTAGTCTATTTTTCCTAACTAAGCGATGGCAGAACTTAAGGCGAGTTTGGTAATTGAATGATAAAACTCTGTAGCTTGCACAATTTTATGAAGCATTCAATTTAAGAAATTGGATGACCAAAGATCTTAGGGAGATCCTTCTTAATTCGAAATGATTTGATGGCGTCACTCAACGTCATTTCGTGCAGGCATACAAGTATTTCGGGGAAACCAAATTCAGACATAGTGTCATATAAGCAGCTCCTTTTAGTTCTATCGAAGTTGCTTTGAAATTAACGTAGAGGTAATGTAAGATTTGGCGCATAGTGAAAATATGGTCAACTGAAGGTTCACTGGTTCTGAAGCCGCACTGATGACCTCCAATCAGCTGATTCATGGTAGGCTTAAATCTTTCGCATAAAACGCTTGACAGGGCCATATGTGCACACTAAGAGGGTTACTTCCGCGATAGTTGGTGTAGTTTGCACAATGCCCTTCTTATGGACCCTTCCGACACTATTTTTCAAAGAAGCAGATGCATGTACCTTACAAACTCCAAGCCATATTTGAATAGCTCCGCAGGCAACCTATCAGCGCTCGCGGCTTTGCTATTCTATAATATAAAAATAAGTCGGGTTTTCTTTCCTGACAATATAACTCCAGAACGCACGAACCGATTTCCACGGTTTTGCATTCGTTGGAAGGGTCTCGGGCTCCGTGAGGTTTATAGCAAATTCAGGATCGACGCACAGGGTCTCGATATATAGGCCAAAACGTGGACCCGGGTACCCCTAGAATGCGTTTATAGAATATGGATATCAAATGAAAGCTGTTGGTGTGTGCTTTAGTAGAGGGTAATTTTCATACCCCTGGTTGACTAGGACGACAGCATGCCACTGCTAATACGCGTCCAAAAATATAGAGAAAGGTATCAAAAGACGCGTCTTGACATCAGTATTAATAATCCGAAGGCCGAAAAGAACAATTTTAACTCGTTTAAAAGATATTAACGAAAAACCGAAAATGACCTGCGGGTCCCTTCGAAACCGGGGGTGGGATCCATAGTATTTTTGCACAGAACACCTTTCTGCGTTGGCGGCCTTCGGCCGCGCTTATAAAAAATAACCCTGGGCTACGCCATGCCAAGTCCGGGTGTGTGGTATAACCACAATGATGCACAATTTTTTTTGTGGTTACAACACCACAACAACCACATTAAAATCGCCAACTTCAACTGCAAATATCTCCGGACAGAGATAAAAATTTTCTTTTCCGCCTTGGGATTATTTTTGTCGAGATAAATACGCGTTTTTTGACACCACTCTCGATATTTTTTGACGCGTATTAGCAGTGTCATGCTGTGGTGTAGAATTACCTCAAAATATTCCCTCCGATTTGACTTATGAAGAGAAAATGAATGCTTATTTTATATATATATTATATTAGGATATTTTTTATAAATTTTTCTCAAATATTGATACAAAGATTAAAGGCATATTGATACCATGATACAAAAAATGGAGGTAATTCCATTTAGTGTTACGTTAGCCACTCGACTTTTGCGGGGACAATGACAATTTCACCAAAAACAAGCTACCAGATTAAAAAATGTTACGAATTTTTTTAATTTTGATGGATTTCATAAACACGAATTCTAATAAATTACTTTCACAGTTATTTTAAATAAAAAAGAAAATAAATTAATTTTGATGGTATAATTAAGAACATTTGAGACCTCCTTTTCTTGCTACCACAATGTAACATGCTTTTATTAGAATAATTAGGACTGTATTATATAAACTGTAAGATTTAATAATTTAGGTGTAAAGTTTTATTGTTAAAAATATATAATTATGTACATTATGGAATTTTTTTTAGCAGACGAAAAAACCGAATTATCGTTAAAGGTTACAATGAACTTATAAAGTGTTATATTCCTTTACAGTCAATTTATTTTTTAATTTTTAGTTTATTTTATTATCTAATAATAAAAGCTTATTTTTAAAAAAGTTTTTTTTTTTCTTTAATTATATTTAATCTGGTTATTGCTACTCTTGCTAAGCCATAAACGAGCGGGGATACATTAGCTTCATCTTGCGTTCGTTGTCTATTGGCGCTACATCGCTGTCTCCATTAAGAAGAGCAGAGAAGTGTTCCCTCCATAGTTTCTGGACATCGGTTACAAAGTCACCGTTAATATTTTACTAGGAGTTTGCTCCGGACTACGGACTATTCAGTCTATATGAGGTCCTTGTGAAACGACAAGTTCAATATTACTTACATTTTCCCGCCTGTCACCAATATATCTTTATAACAGACTTTTTGTTGATTTTCTTTGGAGCGTGGTTCTAAGAGGCGGATTCCAAACCAGGCGCACAGCCAGCTCACCGAGAATAAAAGTGTTACCCACGATCTTATAAAGCGAGTCGCTTTATCCAAGACAGACGCACGCTTTCACCCGTACCTTCTGGTGAATAGACGCTGAGTGGATATCTCCCATATAGCCCTTCAGCCGATTATGTTCAAGTATCATAGCCAGGTTTTCGACTTCTCACGTTAGCCAGCTTCTCACATTAGCTTATGGAAGTTCAGTGGCTACACAGAATATAGTTGGCTTCATGTGGCCGGCAGTCGTGAGCTCTTAGAACCACAAGAAGTTACCATAAATACCAAACTAGTTCAAGAGGTTATGAAGCGCAACCCTCTCAAGGGGTTGCCAGTGTAAATTATAGCTTCTTCAACCCAATTATCAACCTCACATACATGCAGCAAACCCTGTTTTTTAACAGCCAAAGCTCTGGCGACCCCAAGCTTCGCATGGAGTTGAGGGTGGGAAGGTAGTATGTCCTAGAAAGTTCCATGTAGTCATACCAAATCGTTCCCGAGATGGTCGGACTTGTACTTATTGCTGCTCTTACCAGAACGTACCGGATCTGCATCCGGCAAAGGACCTTCATCATCCTTAGCAATCCCCAAAACCTCTGGGGAGTGTCCTTATTGCTACAACAACAACAACCCTATCCCTCTGGTTTAACCCTTTTGAAACTGCAATTTTCCTGGCACTCCTATAAGGGTACATTGCTGACAATCCCTGAGTGGTCACATCTTTTGCGTGTGGCAAAGCAGTGCTACAACAACAACCACAACTACTGCTTCAGCTGCGTACTAATGAAGTACTCTAGGCATTCTGAGGATTCCATCCTCTTAAGAAAATCAAGCAACCTTAATTATAAAACCAGAGCAAGACACTTTTACGTCCATACCTGATAACATAGTGTATATACGAATCGAGGTTTTCCATTAGCAAATTCTGATCACGCTGTGAATCCACCCATCTGCGTGAGTTCCTTAATCACCAACCAGTTTAACATTGCTGTTGTTGATATTTTCTACTCAGTTCCAAAGGCTAAAGCTACTATTTAAACTCCTTCAATATTTTTATAGATTTCGCTGCACCCCTGAGGACTAAATTTTGTTATAACTGAAAAACATATTTAGCTGCTTGTTAACGCTTTTCATTTAAATACAGTTAACTATACACGCACACATCTACCAGTCTCCATGTCTGCAAATCCCAATGCTGATAGCAAACGCGTCTAGCACCGTCGATGCACCATTTTACGACAGTTAAGATATTTAGTAAATATTTTGCGCGAATCATGCTTTAACAAATAAGTGCTTAGAACAAAGCTTACTCTTAGCAACTTAAGGTTTGTATGCATGGATTTTCTATGCATGTGAGCATGTGTGTATGCGCGAGTTTGAGAATTTATGAAAATGCGGGCACACAGCAGAAAATATACGCAATGTTAAAAGCCCTTTTGGCTGCCAAATTTATAATGCAAACGTGCAAGAAAATGTGTGGGTGTGTGTTTGTTTCAAATGTGTATGCATGTGTATTTGAATATTTGTGTAATAGTGTTGCATAGTAATTTATTCATAATGCATAAAATTTATGTTCAAAGTTTCTTACTTGAAGTGAAAGCAAATAGCAGCAGCAGCAACAAATGCAAAAAAGACGTACAGCGGTAACGATAATGAAAAGCAACACTTAGGCGTCGAAACCTACAACGGCATAATCAACAGTACTATCCCCAACAACCGAGAAACCGACAACCGTTGAATATTCCTTAACCTATGCATAAAACAAAAACAAAGCGCATAATATTGCTACTCGTATTACTTGCGAATTGTAGCTCTCCTCTTAGTTGTGCTGTTGCCGTTGCGTTTATGTTGGAATTTCAAGTGTGTATATGTGTATGTGTTTGTTTGTATGTAGATATATGCACATGCCTGTTTTATTATATTCAGCGTGCTTGGCACACAGAGTATATTAACGTTGATTGGATAAAGGTTGATTATACAGGTATAAAAGAATCGAGATATAGACTTCCATATATCAAAATCAGCAGTATCGAAAAAAAATTTGACTGAGCCATGTCCGTCCGTCTGTCCGTCCGTCTGCCCGTTAACATGATAACTTGAGTAAATATTGAGATATCTTCACCAAATTTGGTACACGAGCTTATCTGGACCCAGAATAGATTGGTGTTGAAAATGAGCCAAATCAGATGATAACCACGCCCACTTTTTATATATATACCATTTTGGAAAACACAAAAAACCTGATTATCTAGTAAATAATACACCTAGAATGTTGAACTTTGACGTGTGGGCTGATATTGATAAAAATTTTAAAACAATTTTTAAAATGGGCGTGGCACCGCCCACTTATGATAAAATCAATTTTACAAATATTAATAATCATAAATCAAAAATCAAAAATCCTTGAACATATCGTAACAAAGTTCGGTTGCCTTTAATATAAGGAATGCTTTGAAGAAAAATTAACGAAATCGGTTTAGGACCACGCCCAATTTTATATAAAAGATTTGTAAAAGAGTCGTGTATGAATAAAATAAGCTATATCTTTGCAAAAAAGAGCTTTATATCAATGGTATTTCATTTCACAAGTGGATTTATAACAATAAAAAGGAAAAACTTCAAATTTTAAAAAATTGGCTTGGTACCGCCCCTTTTATGTCTAAGCAATTTTCTATATATTGGGAGCCATAACTCGAAGATATTTATTAATGTGCATTCTTGTAACAGTATTAAGCACACAAAACAAGCAACAACAGCATTTCAAGTGTACAGCTGGGTATGTAATGTTCGGTTTCAACCAAACTTAGACTTCCTTATTTGTTGTTTTTTTTTGTGCAAAAGTAGTGAATATGGGCCAAATAATATTTTGTTCGTTCCTGCGTTTCCTAGAACCGCCCACTAAATACTTACCTGCTGCTGGTTAACCTGCTGGCAATGTTAGTTAAAGTATTTAAAATTGTGTTTTTGTGTGCGGTTATTTATGCTAAAGAATGTTTACAAGTATTTTATGCTAGTGTTTGAGATTGTTTGAGTGTGTTTGCTTAACCGCCGGCTGGTATGTGTGCTTTGGTTTTGGCGTTTGTTTATGTGCGGCATAAGTTTATAAATGAGCGCATATATGTATATGTATGTATATGAGGAGATGTTTAACTACTGAAATGAACATACACACTCGCATTCATAAATGTATATATATATTTATTTAAGCTGTTGCACACATATGTATACATATTTAGTTAGAACATATTATTTTGTTTTCAAGTTAGTTGCATATGCCATAGTTTGCGCAACTTTACTTTGAGTGCTTACAAAGTGTTACTCATACGACACGTACGCACCTTATTTGTTGAGCAAATACAAATTTTGACTTTAAGCACTTTTTTTCAAGGTAAATATACACATATCATAAGGTTCTTAGTTTATGAAGAAATTTGCATATATTTCATATGCTCCCAATAAGTAATAAATGCATAAGTTTCAAGCAATATTAAAGCCATTGTAAAAGTATTAGATGGTAAAACCATTCTCTCTTCCCGGCGGCCATAATTGTTTTTTGATTTTTATCCGTCCGCTGTGTGAAAGTTTTATATCCCTTCGTTATTTAAAATGGCCTAGCCAGGCTACCTATGGGAAAACGTGCCTTGTTTATAGGGTGGTGTGAAAATTATGTCTGTAATCAATATATGTGTAATACTAATAAAAAAATAAGTTTGTTGTAGAATCGCAGACCCACCAAATGTTTATTCCGTACTTTGCCAACTTAGACGGAATATACTGAGTAAACCTAGTTCGCACACGGTAAGGAAATGGCTGCACATCTACTGTCATTGCTGCGTTAGGGTTATATGCATCTTGAAAATTGTGATTCATCATAGTCAAAATGTCATCAATTGGTGCAGATTTACTCAACAGCATACGTTCAGTACGAGTGTTAGCTCCATCAAAACGAACAAACCGAAGCAACATTTTGAATTGATCTAACTGTGCATTATAAATATCAAAATTCCGAGAATGCCATAGACCCATTGCTTGCCTATTACTACAGTGGAGCACACCAGAAAATAATAGCAATCCAAACCAAGCATACTGTTACGAATGTTAGCAACACTAAGGGGTACTGCCATCTCTGATGCTAAGCAGTGACGTGAATGCACATCAATAATTTAATCATTTTGTCTACACCTATGGTCGTACACGCAGCGGAGAAGAGATGCACAAACACATGCAAATATCTTATCTGAGATGCTCCTAAAGGTATGCAATTGTAATTGTGGAAGTGTCGCTCACACATTCAAGTGCATGGGGTATGACAGAAACTATAAAAATTATACATGTGTAGTTAAAGCTGAGAAATTTATAATTAGCTAGTAAGTTCTGGAATTAGAAAAGCCTAGAAATATGCAGTATAAAAAGGCGACAACAGTAGAGTCGAGAAATCAGTTTCATTTAAGCTATCGAGCAATTTGGTTTAATTAAGCAAGCTATAAGTGTTATTGTGAAGTACCTTAATGAAGGCAATTTTTCCATTATTCAATATTGGAGTTATTTATTCAACAGTTTAGTAATTCGAACCTTAGTAGAAGATTGCAAGTAAGGGAAATTGCAAGTAAATTCGTTATAATATATTTCCATTTAGTCAGTGGGCTTTCCCTCTTTTGGCTTACATGTTGGATTAGCCTTATTCCAGGCCTTGATCACTTCTACTGCTTTCCAATTCGTCTGACGGATACTATGTCATTATGTCACGAAAAATAGACACTGCAGTTGGCAGAAATCTATGAGCAGGTCCCACTGGTTTGGTAAACCGGTTCCAATGGCGTGCTCTAGGTGCTGGCGGTTCCTTTTTCCAAAACATATTGTCAATCTTGCACTCGTTATATTGCTCTTTTTCACCTAGTAATCAATTCACCCCACTGGCAAGATTTGAGACACTAGGCTCTTTTTCGATTACTTCATCCCATTCAACGTCATAAATGTTTTCGTTTTTAGGCAATTCTTCTTTGACCTCAAGTTCATTCTCAATATCAGACACCTCTCCTTCATCAACAGGAACATAATCCTCATCATCATCGTCGTCGGTGACATATGGATTATCTTTCTCATCCTCCGCTGCAGTAAATTTGCTCACCACTTGCTCAGATGATTACTACTTCTACAGATAGCTAATATATCCCTGTCTACTTCGTCTAAAAGTGATATTTCTGTTCCGGCACAACATAAGAGAAAACACTTATGAATAATACAGATCACTATTTCAATTGTAAATAAATACTAACTTGTCTCCACTCAAACAAGAATGATTGCAAAATGCGAAATCAATCATACACAGCGAAAATATGCAACCAAATTCAATTCTAACATAACTGCAGAGGTAGGAGTGACGGCGAAGATCGTCATGGTGCGAGGAACGCGACAGGTGCTGAGAGCGCTCCGAAGCAGGTCGCTGCCAGCCGGGAAAGCTCCCGGCGGGTCAAAAGGGCTGATTATACAGATCAGCGCAGGGGTTTGGTTTCAAACCCCGTAGGTACGGGTAGTTCGGGTAGTGGAGGGGTATCGAAAACGACACCTAATGCAGGCCCATATGGGGCTGTGACAGGGAAAGGTAGAGGTCCGGCGAATGCGACGGACCAGCCCAGTACTAATAAGGAAGCCCTGTCGGGAGCATTGGGGTCGAAGCCTGCCGGGAAAGGTAGGCGATCGACGACGCGTAGGAAAGCTCTGGGCGATCGACGCCTAGCTGAGAAGATGTTGGAGCGCTACGGCGGAAGGGATGCAGCTCAGATCAGCGGGCTCCATCACCCTCGGGGTCCTGGATAGTAGTAGGGCGGATGGTGCCATCTCCCGAGAGGAGTGGCCGTGGGTCGCCAGCGCCATATCAGCGGCCTATATGACCGCTGTTATGGAGAGCCCAGATCTGCGGCCATGCTTTGAATACTCGGTGTGGTATCATGGATTTAGACTGATAACTTGTGCTGACGAGCGGCGGCCTGTATCTTTAAGAAAATAATTTCTTTGGTTGGGGAGGTCCGGAGGGGAGCCAGACTCGAAGCCGTGGAACGGAGGGATCTCCCTCTTCGACCGAGGGCTCGAGTGTGGTTGCCTGCCGGGCCCTCTCAGCCGGAGAAAATACTTGAATTAATGCGTTACTGCAACCCTAACCTTCCGACGCATAATTGGAGGGTCCTCAGAGTAGAGGAGGCTGTTGGGTCACGTCGGCAAGTGCTGATTCTGCTAAACGCAGAGGCCACCCGTCCTCTCTCTGACACGAGGGGTGTTATCTCCTATGGCCTCGAGCGTGTTGTTCTCAAAATCTACCACGCCGATTCCACGGGATATGGCTCCTCTCCCCCAGAGACTGTCCGGGAGGTGGAGGCGTCCGCAGGGGAGCCAGTACACATGGTTGTGGATGCTGATACCGCTAATTTGGACAGCGAAAGCACTGTTGACGTCCCGTCAATAGCGGGATCTGTCATCAGTGCTAGTCGTCTGGCTGAAAGGGCAGAGGAGGAGGTCCTAGCCTCCGAGGGCGAATCATCGATGGCGGTATCCGTCATCAGTGTAAGTCGTCTGTTTGAGGGGAGGAGGATCTCCTAGTCTCCGAGGGTGAAGCCGCCAAGGATGGGGTGCAGAAGAAGAAGGGTGGTGTTGATGGAAATCCGTCAAATCAATCAACAGCATTCTAAGGCGGCTTCCGCAAACTTGTTGCTCTGTCTTGAGAAAGGCGGAGTGGATATAGTCCTTGCCCAGGAGCCGTGGCTGAGTAGTAACGGGTCCGAATCTGAAATTGATGGTCTGGTGGGAAACTTCATCTCGGCAAGCAATAGCGCCTTTCAACAGTCCTGCCCATTGAAAACTTACAGGGAGAAGGGCAAGCCGCCCTGGTGGTCTGATTTCCTTGACGACCTAAGAGCGTCCAGTAGGTGGCTCTTTAACAGAGCCAGGAGGAGTAAACTACCCTCGGACTGGGAGCTCTATAAGGTGAGTCTGGGGATTTATAAATATGAAATAAGGATAGCCAAGCGAGATTCATGGCGAAGCTTCTGCAAAAACGTAGAAGGCCGCAATTAATCCACGAGGCTTAGAAAAATACTCTCTAGGAATCCCGCCCCTCGGGGGTATCTCGGAGATGATGGTGGGGACTGGTCGATGAGTAGCGAGGAGTCCCTGAGACTTTTACTGGTTCTCTAGAATATAAAGAGTATGCTCTGGGTGCCTTTCTAGACATCGAGGGGGCTTTTAACAATGTCTTACCGGGGGCAAGCGAAAGAGCTCTGGTGGGCTTAGGAGTCGAAGCGACTCTGGTTGAATTTATTAGCAAACTTCTGTGCGGCAGAATTGTCGCAGCGGAGTGGGGAGGGGCCATAATTGGGAGGAAAGTGTGCAGGGGCACGCTACAGTGGGGTGTCTTATCTCCTCTGGTCTGGGTTGTGGTAGTCAACAAGCTTCTTGTGGAGCTGGAAGCCAATGGTTGTCTGGTGGTTGCCTATGCAGATGACCTCGCTATCCTAGTCAGGGGCAAATTTCTGGGCACCCTGCGCGATGTTCTGCAGGGCTACTTGGATACTGTGGCTAGGTGGGCTGAATCATGTGGATTGGCGGTCAACCAGGGAAAAACAGAATTGGTTCTTTTTACAAGGAGATATAAGATACCCGACTTCAGAACTCCTTCGATTGGACTTACTGACAGGGTTAAATGTTTGGGAATGGTTCTGGACAAGAAGCTGTCTTCGAGGCCCAATGTGGAAGATAGGGCCAGGAAGGCCGCGGTTGCATTGTACTGTTGCAAGGGGGCTAGCGGGAAGAGATGGGAGCTCTCGCCAGGAGTAGTACACTGGCTTTATGAGATGGTGGTCAAACCGATTCTGCTCTATGGGGTGCTGGTCTGGTGGAAAGCACTGGACACGGCGAGCGCCTCCAAAATGTTAGTATCAGTGCAACGGACGGCGCTTATTGGTATCAGCGGCGCTATGAGAAAAGCGCCTACCTTGGAACTGAGTGTCATGCTGAATATACATCCAGTAGATATTGCGGGAAAGGCAGCCGCGGCCCGGTCGTTGGTCAGGCTTCGTGATATGGGATATACGCTTTCTGATTTCGGACACTCTAGCCTTCTTACTAGTTTCGACTTTATCCCGGACAGGACGGACTATTGCATGCCGGTGGCCGCTCCATATACAACCTTCACCCCAGTCATCCCCCGAGGGAGGAGTGGAGAAGAGGAATTATCTGGGGCATGGGACCGGTTAACTTGTTCACGGGTGGGTCGAAGTTGGACGGAAAGATTGGCGGGGGTCTTTTGTCAAGAGCTAAATGTAAGCCGCAAGTTTAAGTTGGCTGATCACTGCAGTATATTCCAAGCGGAAGTTGCTGCGATTAAGGATGCGGTGGATGAAATTCTATCCAGCGCTACTACGGTTAGGGAATTTAACATCTACTGTGATAGCCAAGCCTTGAGCTCAACTAAAGTGCGATCGAGGGTGATCTGGGAGTGCCTGACCTCACTTGCGATTGCATCGAATAATTTTACAATTAAGATTATCTGGGTCCCGGGCCATAGTGATATTCCGGGTAACTGTCAAGCGGATCTCTTAGCCCGAATCGGTACAACTGAACCGGATGAAGATGACTGTAGGAATTTCGGGATTCTGCTAGCCACCTGTGGATTGCTCTTCCATAGCTGGGCCTCGACTCAGCTCAGCAAACGTTGGGCGGACACTACGTCTTGCAGGGTATCAAGTTCTTTCTGGCCGAAAGTGGATGGCAGGAGGTCTGCTCAAATAATTGGGTTCACTAAGGCTCACCTATCAATGGTCATTGGGGTTTTGACAGGGCACTGTCCCATGGGTATCCATGCGGTACGTCTCAATATACTGGAAACTCCATCATACTGCAGCTGTATGGAGGACGATGAGGTGGAATCACCAAATCACTTTATGCTTGACTGCCCAGCTTTTGCCAGAACTAGGCGAAAGTATTTCGGTCGTGACTCACTTGGATCTCCCGAGTAGCTATCCATGGTTGAGATCGGGATCATTTGGAACTTTATCGTTGCTACCCAACGATTCTCTAAGTAGTTATATCCACATCACCGTTAGTTTAGTTTATTATATGTGGTATCACAACGGACCGTCATGTTGTCCAAGTGAGCTTCCCCTATCAGGGAAGCTACCACCCAACCTAACCTAACCTAACTGCAGATATCTGTCGCCTATTCTCGTGCTTTTTTTAATAAATCTAGTAAAACTGTCGAAAAGAACGGAACGCGACTACACCAGAATTGCAGTGGTGGCCTGTGCAGGCCATTTACCCTAGCATATAAAGTATTTGTGTAAAATATATTTTTTTTTTCATAATCCCTTCGCTAGAAATGGTTATAAAATTTTCAGAAGCTTCAGCTAAGAGGTTTGTGTGGCCTGCGTAGACCACATCACACAATGGAGGGTTAAAAAATTTAAAATCTCTCTCCCATAATGAAATAATGCTTGCTCCAAAACTCTGTGGAAACCAAAGGAAACTAACAAAAATTTTAATATGTTTGATATTTTTTATTCTTTCAAATCCCAGATAAAAAAACTTTAAATAAATAAAAACAAAATATTTTGAATTTATTACAATTCGGTTTTTTATAAATTGGAATGACTTGACCTCCTTTGGTGCTTTCTTTACCTCTTCTGAGAAGATGACAAGTGATGCACTATTTTTTCTGAAGCAGGTATCAGTTGGTTCGTCATTAAACGCTATTTATCTACGGAATGAGGAGGTTTCTTCACTTGAAACCATTGTAAGAAAAGTCTATACAAGGAATTCTACGTGGATGACCAATTCAACTTCCCTAGAGAGGGGTTTTTAATTTATGTAGGCTAAAAATTTACGACCAACGACTCAGTTTTGCCTCACCGACGTTAAGTTGAAATGCACGATTGTGAAGTCATCCAGACCTAATATGCCTTTTCAAGTTAATGGCAAAGCTTTCCTTGTCTGTGATATCAGAACTTAAACACTAGCCTCTTTAAAATAGTGTATAGTACTGTTGTTGTAGTAACACTGATTCGTTCCGCTGTATACACGTATTACAAGGTATTCTAGCGAATTCCACGGAAACCAGCAATTTCAACAGTGTTGGATGAGGAGGAGTCTCTCTTAGAGGTGCTGGTTCCACACAATTATCCAAGCTTGAATGTAATTGCGTGATGCTGGGAAACACCACCACAGTGTTCCTACATTCAGATTGAAAATAAGGCAGAGCTCGTCTCACAGAGAAATATGCTTTCTTCTTCAGTGATGCCTCGCTTGGAATCAATTTAGAAGGAACTGTTTGTTCAGCTTCGCCTAACGGTGTTTAATATATATGTATGGTTTCCACCTCAGATTAAGAAAGAAACATACTGGTCTTCAACTTTCGTCGGTGGGTGTTGATGTTCACTTTAAGAAAGAGAAATGTTCGGCAACAGTGTTAAGTTACGTGGGGTGAAGTATCTGGAGAGAAGGGAGGCAACCGATTTTTCTGGATTACTGTAGTATTTTCTTATGATGCCAGCTTTTGCATCCATTCTATTAACTTGACGAACAAATCGGTTCTGGGGTTTTAGTTGCCTTACATGGAATGCATGCCTTGCGCGGAAGTATTCTTCGTGTCTTAATAAAAAGAAACATGAAGTTTCTTGCCTCAATGCAGGACGGGAGCGAAAGTTTTGAGGACTAGGTCGCTCTAAAAGCAATTATGTTCCAACAATATGGAATGCAATTAATTTTAAAAATATTATTGATCTGTTTATTTTTTGTAATGAAAACAAAACCAAAATAAAATTAAAAAATGTGAGAGCAGAGAGAATTTTAACATTTTTTTAAACGTCATTTGCCTCTCACCGGTTTTACCTTGTAATATTTTTACCATGATCAAAGCTGTATGGAAATTGCTCAATACACGAAATCCACTAATAACGATTAGCTCTATGCTTTTAAGATGCGGAATAAAACGCAAATTGCAATCAATGAAATGAATCAGCAGCATTGCAATTAAAAACTTGTTTCTTTGGTACATGAGAGGCGCACCTGCAACCGATGCACCTCAAGTGGAAGCGCAGTTCTTTCGCACGGTTTCTACCATGGACTGGATTGATTTGACCGATCAGTAAGGAACTCACATACACTAAATGTGTCCAAAGTGATATCAAAATGAGTTTGACGACTAAACGGGAAATCCGGGATGTCCTCTTTGCCAATAGTAGAAGTTTTCAAGTTCTGGCTTAATATCTGCCTCAAGATCTGAAAACTCGCACTTCCTGCATATTTTGTTACCGACGAGGCCTAACTAATAACACCGAAAGGTGGTGTCGAGTTCTATTTAAAGACATAAGCAATTTTGTGAGTCTTACGTTGTAGAATTTCAAATGATTTTGGAAATTTCGCAACCCGCTCTTGTGTCCACGCCTTGACTGCTTGATGTAACATATGTTGTCTCCCTTAAGGTTTTTCTTTGCCAATTTATCTGCCTCGTCGTTGCCTTCTATTCGATTATGACCACAAATCCAGTATTGATGTACAATCTGGCCCGAGCGAAGTCTCTCTTCAGGACACTTCTTGATGAACTGACTATCAAGAGTTATATTGGCGCGACTGCAGCGTAGGCACGCTTCCTCCAGAGTTTACTGCTGATTTCTTCCTGGCTTCGATTTCCGCCTGTAAGCAGTTATCTGGCAGCCTGTACGCTTAATTTTTTTTATATCGATACAGTAGCCGACAGATTAGACCTTTTCCGTTAATTCTTAACCATTTTCGCACCCCTGGAGCATGTCATTCGTTCGTCCCTTATAAGAGGAAGCTATACTGCCATGACCATAAGGTCTTCACCTTAGCTGTCCCGAGGCCTTAAGCTTTGTTACAGTTGCTAGCGCCATAACTTTGGCCATAAGTTTTGCAGGCGTGAAGTGCAGAATGGCATGCAATGCTGCTGTTGGGATAGTCCTAGGTCACCCGTTATGCTAACCATTGATAATCTAAAAGCTTCACCCCTCTAGTTTTTTGATGTACGTACTTCTTTTTGTGACTATCCCCAAAACAAGGACCCCAAAGTATAGTATGGACGTGAAAATTGTCTTAAATACCAAACACAATGCTATGGAGGCTTTGTTCGTTTTCTGTTTCGTATGGAATTTCACGAGAGCTTGTTATCTGGTATAGTTACTGGATATTTTGCGCTGAATATGGAAGAGTTACCCCTCGGAGCCAAGTCCATTTATATATATATTTCCCAGAAAATAACAACAGATGCGCTTTTCCACGTTTTGTGGTTAGCCTGGCACCAGGTGCTCAGATATATACACTCCAAAGCACCAGGTGCATCAGAATAATGATTTTTGTTAGGCATCTGCTGCTTATGATGACTGCAACGTCAGCTTCATATGTCGTTAGTTTGACATGTCCTCCGCCAAACCACCTAAGTAATTTATGACCAGCATCCACATCGTGGGTGATAATATGTGGCATTCCTCTGTTAACAAATTTTGTGGCCTCGCAAAAACCTTTTGTGATGGCTGCGCGATCTTCAATCCAGTTGAAGCTGAGCGTAAGATGTGAAAAACATATCAAGCTAATGGGCCGGTCCGGTTGTAATTCGGGTGCAATTAACTGGTTCTTTGCACTATCGGTATGAAACCTACTTGAGCCGTTCTTCAAGATTGTGTAGTTTTGGCAAAAGTTGTATGGCCCATTAAATTTTGAAATTTTGAACTACTCATGGTACTGCTCGCTCAATTTTTCGGGTGGGGATGTTGTAAAACATAATTCTTCCACACCTTTTCCCGATAGGACGTTTCTAAGTAGTGCCTCAAAAGACTTTTCACTACTGTGTGACCATTACCAGTCATCCCTTTTTATCAGTCCTTGTACTGAGGACTAGGACTTTCACCTGGATTCTTTACCCGCACAAAGGTTTTTTTATGACATCCTCTTCGATCTGTTGATTTCTCGCTTATAGATCCTCAACAGACCTCTATATTTGTCCCAACATTCTTAGCTTTCCGCAAATTTTGCATTCTTAAATATGCCGTTTACCTGCCGTCTAAGAAAACTCAACTCCCCATCTTACCGTGGCGGCTTTGATTTTCCCTTCAACCTTCTCAGAGGACAAGCTGTGTTGTACGCACTTTTCAGCGCCTTTAATAACTCCTATATGGCGGAGACCTCTTTCTGCTAAATATATCTGGAATTTGTACCAGTTTACTGTCCAAGTGTTTCTAAAGGTTTTTCCCTTCTGCATTTTTTCTACGCGTAAAGAATGGCATGTCAACGATCATCCATTAAATGACCTGGTCCTATATGTTAAAGCTTGTGTAGTTGTATTACTGAGCATACCTACGCACATATACATCGATATGTGTGCGTGTGTATGGGTGTGCGCGTGGGTAGTGCTATATATTTGTATTTGAACGGGTATTGCATTTTGCATGCTCGACATGTTTGCCTGCATTTCCGCTCGTTTGCCTGATTAGGCACAAACGATTCCGGCACATGAATGCAATCGCCTAACGAAACAAAACATGAATGAGCTATGCTGGTTGTCTGAGATGAATTATACGAGTTATTTACATTCATATATGCTAATATAACTAAATTGGTGTAAATGTATTTGTTTATGTGGATTTGTGCTCGTAAACACGGTTGCCACTTTGGTCCATTTGGGCCATAAATGGCCCTTTCCAACTTCATTTGGTCCGCTGGTCCCTTTTTTCAATTTTTGTCCTTTTTCGGCAATAGCCAAGATTTTGGTACTTTTATTTATTTTCCACTGTGGTAAAAATTCACAACACTGCCCAAAACATTTTCCACACTTCCATTAACCCACATATAAATATCAAATTACCTACATGGAACTCGTACCACCAAAATTGCTGTCAATAAAATGTAACAGAACAATGACATTTCACATGGGAGATAATTTAGGTGAGGCATTAAATATATCAGCCGTTGTGTGATGTTAGCGTGCTCCCCCATCCACACCGAAGGTCATGGGTTCAAGCCCCGCGAAAAGCAACATCAAAATTTTAGAAACAGGTTTTTACAATTAGAAGAGAACTTTTCTAAGCACTCAGAGTGTATGTCTGCCATGAAAAGATCGGATCGGCATAAAACAAGTAGGAAGAAGTAAGGAAGGCTAAGCTCGGGTGTAACCGAACATTACATACTCAGCTGAGAGCTATGGAGACAAAATAAGGGAAAATCTCAATGTAGGAAAATGAACCTACGGTAACCCTGGAATATGTTTGTATGACACGTGTATCAATTGGAAGGTACTAAAGAGTATTTTAAGAGGGAGTGGGCCATAGTTATATAGGTGGACGCTATTTAGGGATATCGCCATTAAGGTGGACCAGGGCTGACTCTAGAATTGGTTTGTAAAATATGGGTATCAAACGAAAGGTTTTAAGGGGTATTTTAAAAGGGCGTGAAAGGGCTTAGTTATATAGGTGGACAACTCTTCGAGATATCGCCACAAAGGTGGACCAGAGGTGACTCTAGAATTTGCTTGTACGATAGGGGTATCAAATGATAGGTGTTAATGAGTATTTTAAAAGGGAGTGGGCCTTAGTTCTATGGGTGGACGCCTTTTGGAGATATCGCCATAAAGATGGACCAGGGGTGACTCTAGAATTTGTTTGTACGATACGGCTATCAAATGAAAGGTGTTACGGGGTATTTTAAAACGGAGTGGGTTTTAGTTCTATACGTGGACGCCTTTTCGAGATATTGCCATAAAGGTGGACCAGGAGTGACTCTAGAATGCGTTTGTACAATATGAGTATCAAACCAAAGGCGGTAATGAGTATTTTAAAAGGGTGTGGGCCTTAGTTCTATGGGTGGACGCCATTTCGAGATATCATCATAAAGGTGGACCAGGGGTGACTCTAAAATTTGTTTGTACGATATGGGTATCAAACTTAAGGTATTAATGAGGGTTTTAAAAGGGAGCGGTGGTAGTTGTATATGTGAAGGCGTTTTAGAGATATCGAACAGGGTGACCCATAACATCATCTGTCGGGTCCCGCTAATTTATTTATATATGCAATACCACGAGCAGTATTCCTGTCAAGATTTCAATGGCATTTGATTTCGCCCTGTATAACTTTTTCATTTTCTTCTACTTAATAATGGTAGGTGTCACCCCCATTTTACAAAGTTTTATCTAAAGTTATATTTTGCGTCAATAAACCAATCCAATTACCCTGTTTCATCCCTTTTTCATATGTGGTATAGAATTATGGCATTTTTTTCATTCTTCGTAATTTTCGATATCGAAAAAGTGGGCGTGCTCATAGTCGGATTTCGGGCATTTTTTTACCAATACAAAGTGAGTTCAGATATGGACGTGAACTGAGTTTAGGAAAGATATATCGATTTTTGCTCAAGTTATCGTGTTAACGGCCGAGCGGAAGGACAGACGGTCGTCTGTGTATAAAAACTAGGAGTTTCTTCAACCGATTTCGCTCATTTTCACCGAAAGCAGTTACCGTTATAGATTCAATGCGCCTACCAAATTTCATAAAGATTGGTATATTTTTGTTCGAATTATGGCCTTAAAAGTATTCTAGACGAATTCAATGAAAAAGGGCGGAGCCACGCTTTCTTTTTTTCTTTTTCTTTTATTTTTGTATTTTGTTGTACCATATCATTACTGGAGTTGAATGTTGACATAATTTATTTATATACTGTAAAGATATTAAGTTTTTTGTTAAAATTTTAAGTAAAAAAAATTTTTTTAAAGTGGGTGTGTTAGTCTTCCGATTTTGCTCATTTTAGCATACATATAGTAAAAGGTGTAAAGTTTCTTCCAAATTTCATCATGGTATCCTCAACGACTGCCAAATTACAACTTGCAAAACTTTTAAATTACCTTCTTTTAAAAGTGGGCGGTGCCACTCCCATTGTCCAAAATTTTACTAATTTTCTATTCTGCGTCATAAGTCCAACTCACCTACCGACTTTTATCGTTTTATCCGTCTTTCGTTATGAATTATCGCACTTTTTTGGTTTTTCGAAATTTTCGATTTCGAAAAAGTGGGCGTGGTTATATTCCGATATCGTTCATTATAATCAGTGACCTGAGATGAGTGCCCAGGAATATAAATGCAAAATTTCATCAAGATACCTCAAAATTTACTCAAGTTATCGTGTTAACGGACGGACGGACGGACGGACATGGCTCAATCAAATTTTTTTTCGATAAAGATGATTTTGATATATGAAAGTCTATATCTATCTCGATTCCTTTATACCTGTACAACCAACCGTTTTCCAATCAAAGTTAATATACTCTGTGAGCTCTGCTCAACTGAGTATAAAATTTAAACGAGGAGCACGACGCAAATTGGAAGAGAAGCTCGACCAAAAATATATTCGGAGGTTATCGCGCCTTACATATATTTATTTATTTATTTTTTTATCATCAAACACTTGATAGAACGTGATAGATTTTTTTCACTAGTCGGGTTAAAAGAATATTTTTCAAATGCACATGTGCATCTAAGGAATTTTGCAGGGCCTGCCACTGATGGAACCCTTACGATAACCGTCGGGTTAAATGAATTGAAATCTAAGTAAAATAATGAACATCATTTTAATAATTTTTGGAGTACTTGCTACACTGCTCAAGCATACAGAGGGATATTGAGAGATTGTGAAGAAATATATCAATGAGCCTAACAGAAAATTAACATTTTCTAAATTTTTCACAAAGAAATTCTTTGAAAAATTTTTAAAGCGCCACACAGCTCAAAGAAGCTCAATCAGTTCAGGGATATCCAGGACTATTGTGGTACTAACTCACGCAAGATACGTGAAAGCTAAATAGCTTAGCATAAGAAAAATTTCAAATGGAATTTAGGAAGACTAACTTCTCGAAAGCAATAACTTTATAAATGTACAACGAATTTCGATTAAAAAATACTTTTTATATTCAGACTATGAAGAAAATGTTAAAGAGATTTGTTCGAGATTTTCCGGACCCTTCCTATACTGCAAGAAAAGAGCTGTAAAAATATTCATACATATATTCATTGGAAAGCAGGCCTTTGTGAAGTAAACAATTACATAGTGGTCTTTGGTTGGATACCGTTAGTTTCATCACGCATTTTTCACTCTTAATAGTTCTTGTTACCATTGTTATCAAACTTTCATTGCCTTACTTAATTATAACTAAATATCTTAATAAATACTACCCTTGCGGGGAGTGAGGCGCACGAAATCAATAATTATAAATGCTATTGTCGAGGAACCGCATGTCAATTGCATGCAGTAGCATAACTACACATATGAATTATTAGATGACGTCAGGTATGATTGCTCACTTGCATACGACAGTCATTCCCTTTGGATCATCAATTAAGCAAGAGCGGATATCACCCTGTACGTACATAACTAGTAGCGAGTACTATTTATTAGCTGAGCCAACTGTCAAACAGCTTTGGTATAAAAGGCTCAGCTGAAATCGACGAGTTCATATGCAAAGAATGCAATACACAGAATTAATTGACATATTATTTTACAAGGCGTTGTATGAAAAATTATCAAGAAGAAGCAATCAGCTGTTGGGATAACAACACCTGGTACTGTATTCGCCTTGATTTGGTCTAAAGGGTCTAAAAGGCTCGATTTTGACAATTAATATCTATTTTATCGGCGTATTTACATTTTGGTTTGAGTTACATAATTTTTAATTAAAATGCAACCTCAGTTAAAAAAATTCAAAGAATTGCCTTGCCCTTAAATAACTTTATGACGGACATGCAAAAAGGTTCAAAAGAGCGACGAACGACAGGTTATTTAACAGCAAGGAAAACATTATTGGAATCGTATTGGGCAGAATACAATGTATGCTTAGAAGAATTACGATTGTTTGCGGCGGAAGCAGATAAGGGAAAGAGTGCTGATGTTACTGCGGTAAGTGACAAACATTCCTCGGCAGAAATGGTGTTCACAGAAAGTTTGGGTGAATTGGTGGATGAAATCCATTCATTGCGAGCGGGGCACAGCACCTCTATAATAACTCCAAATTCAACAAATACATCGAATGTGTGTATACAACAATTGAATTCGCTACCACACATTAAGGTGCTAACGTTCGATGGCAACTTCTTACACTGGTAAATATTCAAAAATTTGTTTATATCGGTTATCACTAATCACTAAAGTTTGAGTAACACACAGCGACTCCAGTACCTCAGGAATGCAATGACTGGTGAGGCACTACATGTTCTTGAAATATTGTAACAACAGATGCGAATTTTCAAGTTGCATGGGACATTCTTGTTAAAAAATATGAGGACAAACGTATAACTGTCAACTCATATTTAACACAACAGAACCGCCAAGTCTATTAAGAACGCTATGTGATGGCGTTACCGCAGCATTGCGAGCATTAGAGCATCTTGGACGCTCTGTATCGCACTGGGACGATTGGCTCTTGTTCATAGTTGTTAACAAATTGGTTGTTGTTGCACGTAAGGCATGGGAACTGTCTCTTGGCTCAAATGACGAGGTGCCAACGCATGCGAATTTAAGGGCGTTTCTCCAAAATCGTTTTCAGTCCCTGGAGGATATACAATTGGCTTGCGGTGAATCTCAGAAACAAAACAAATTGAAGGCAACAGTTAAATGCTCGCACACGTCAATGGCAACACGTGCAATATGTTCAGATAAGCACATTGTCCCACATTGCAAACAATTTAGAGCTTCCAGTGCAAAGAAATATTTGGACGTCAGACATAAATTATGTTTCAACTGTTTACGGTCGGGGCATATGCTACGAGGGTGTCCGTCTGAGGAACGCTGTAAAATCTGCAAAGCGAAACATAACACACTATTTCACGGTGAATTGTACAATAAAACCGAACACGGTGTAACAGAGAGGTCCCAAAGTGGGACTGCTGACTCGAGCACAACAAATATAGCAACATCTGTTACAGCTAACAATACAATCATCTACCTTGCCAATAGTTTTTCTGGCCACAGCGTATGTGGAAACATGCGGTCCGAATGGTCTAAAACAAATATTTCGAGTGCCAATCGATAACGGGGCCGAAGCTACGTTTATTAGTGAATTTGCTGCACGACAGTTGCAGTTACAACGTACAGCAGTTAAGGTACCGATCAGCGGTACAACTGGTACGAATCTGGCTTGTGCAAAAGCTTTGCCTACGATTGTTATTCGTTCACTGACATATGATTTCAAAATGGAGTGCGTTGCGTTAATACTCCGAAAGGTAGGGAGCATTATGCTTAGTAAACCAATTTCAAATTCCCAGTTTCAAGAATTCGGTTTGTTGAAATTGGCTGATCCTAAGTGGTACCAACCGGGTACTATTGACATAATTTTGGGTGCCGCCGACTAAGCCAAAATATTTCGCAACGGTGTTAAACAGAGCACTACAAATGGAGTAGTGGCACAACACATGCAATTAGGCTGGGTCATCTTTGGTGGGTTATCGGGTCACAGTGTGGTGTCTGATATTCACAAGACCCTGTGCTATAACACAAATCGACTTGGAGAATGCCTTTCGCAGTTTCTGGGAGCTTGAGAAACACAACGAGCGTCAAACTATGACGAAAGATAAAATTTTCTGCGAAATCCTCTTCGAGAATACTAATAGGCGTGACTGCCAAGGACGATATATCGTAAAGCTACCTCTTCGACAAGATATCGATCTTAACCGGCTTGCACCAAGTAAGCAAGATGCGTTAGCCTTGTTTAAACATAAACAACGACGCCTTGATCGTGAACCCGAAATGAAGAAATTGTACAGTAAATTTATGGAAGAATATAGCGAGCTGTGCCATATGGAGATATCCAATGATCCTACCTCTATCCCTGTGTGCTGATTACCACACCACGGTGTGTGGAAAGCTCGAGATCCACCACAAAACTTCGAGTGGTGTTCAATGCTGCCCGAAAATACTCCACCGCAGTATCACTCAATGACTGTTTGCACATTGGGCCCAAGCTGCAAAATGATTTAGGCAATATCCTGTTGAATTGGCGTCGATACAAGTATGCTTTTACGGGTTGTCATCGAGAAGATGTACAGATAGATATTAGTGGACCGCGAGAATACTGAACTTCAACGAATTTTTTGGAAAGGTAGTGCAAATGAAGAACCTACCAGCTACACACTGCTTACCGTAACCTACTGGACTAATTATGCACCATACCTGTCGCTAAAAGTTCTAGGACGTCTGGCCAATGATGAGAGAGAAAAGTTCCCTAATGCGGTGAAGTTTCCTGAAACAGAGTTTTGCGTAGACGAAACATTATCTGGAGGGGACACACTCGAAGAAGCTATAAACAAAATAGCACAATTACGAATGTTACTACAAACTGGTGGGCTTAGTCTGCGCAAGTTTAACTCAAACGCTACTGAGGTTTTAGAGTCTATTGAGCCACGCGATCGAGTCGCTTCAGACTTATTAGAACTAGGTTTATGCTACCAAACAAAGGCATTGGAAAACTTTTGGCGAACTCGGACTGATACGCTAACATATAGCATCGATTTAGATAACAAAATTACTTGTTTCAACAAACGACAATTGGCAAGTGACGTTGCCAGAATATTTGATACACTGGGACTTGTGGCTCCTGTAACGATAAGAGGCAAAATCTTCTTACAGAAATTATGGAACCGGAAGTTAGATTTAGAAGAGAAGCTGCCAAAGGATATTCAACGGCAATGGACAGTTTATCGCAATAAATTACAACAACTTCAAGATTTGTATATACCGCGTTGGTTAAGAGTTGTTGCAGCGTGCACTGTAGAGCTGCATGCTTTCTCAGAGGCATCAAGCGCAGCATATGCAGCTGCAATCTATATCAAGGTAATAACTGAAAGTTATACCGCAGTAAATTTGCTAATTACGAAAAGAAAGGTGGCACCTTTGAAGCAACAATCGATCCCAAGACTAGAATTATGTGGTGCTCGCCTAGCAGCAGCTCTCTTGGTAAAGGCGAAGGATGCATTATCATTTAAATCCTTTAAATGTGTGCTATTGACGGATTCAGTAACCGTGCTTTGGTGGATTCGATCGTCGCCAGGTACTTTGAAACCATTCGTTACTAACCGGGTCACTTACGTACAGAACATCACTTCTCATGCAGACTGGCGTTATATCTCCACGAAGGACAATCCGGCATACTGTGCCTCCAGAGAAATTTCGGTCAACACTTTACTGTCCCATGCACTATGGTGGAATGGGCCAGCATGGCTCTCTTTGAGTGAACAGTATTGACCTCAACATAATATACATTTTTCAGAAAACATTAGTGAAATTAGATTAGTCACTGCTTGTACAGTACAACTACAGAATCAGGACGACTGGCTGCACGAGATTACCACTAAATATTCGAGCCTTGACAAACTTATCGTTTTACTGGGTAGGTGTATAAGTTTTATCAATAAGTGTCGCAAAAAGTTGTCACGACATCGTTTTGCACTTGGACAGAACGATACCAAGCACTTAAACTGATCATCAAAATTACACAGCAAACAGAATTTAACAATGAAATGTCAGCTCTAAAGAAGAACCAAGAACTTCCTCAAAAAAGTAAGTTGAGAAAGTTCAATTTAACGCTGGATTCAGAGAATATTATGAGGCTACGTAGGCGTTTGCAACAAGCGAATATGCCTTTCAACGAAAGATGCCCAATGGTCATTCCAAAGCGGAATATTCTAACGTCTCTAATCGTCACTAATGCTCATCTGAGGAGCCTCCACGGCGGAACGCAAGCGAAATTAGGCTACGTCAGACACCAATTTTGGGTTACCGATGGTCGTGCGGAAGTAAAAAGAGTTACACGAAAATGTGTTAAATGTTTTCGATATAATTTCAGTCCAGAAAATCAACTGATGGGCGATTTCTCAGCGGAACGTTGTAATATAATATACCCGTTCATGCATACTGGGGTCGACTACGCTGGACCATGCAACATACGAGCAACTAAAGGGCAGGAACCCAAGAGCTATAAATTATATGTGACACCCTTCGTCTGTCTTGCCATCAAATGCATTCATCTTGAATTAGTGAGTGACATGACAACTAAGTCATTTATTCCTGCATTACAGCGCTTTGTTGCTACACGTGGTATCTGTTCAGATATGTATAACGACCGAGGTACTACATTCGTCGGCGCAGATGCACTTATGAAAGAAGAACTGAAACAATTTCGCGAACAGTTAGATGCCGCTGCCAGCTAAGCTTCACAGACTGGTATAAATGGGCACTTCATACCCCGGGAGCCCCAAACTTTGGCGGCTTCTGGAAGGTCGGAGTTAAGTGTATGAAAGCCTTGCTGAAACGCACATTCAACACTGCAACCCTCACTTTTTCAGAATTCTACACAGTGCTTAAACGAGTCGAGTCATGTTTAAATTCAAGAACAATAACTGCACTGACAGATGATCCTTCAGGTTTAGAAGCATTGACCCCAGGGCATATGCTTGTTGGACGTGCTCTTACCAGTGTGCCCGAACCAAATCTCCTCGATACAAATACTAACGTTTTACGTCGCTTGGAACTACTAAGCCAGATGCATCAAGAATATTGGCGCAAATGGTCTGCAGAGTATCTAGCTTGCAAGTTCGATCAAAATGGCATAAGCTACAAATAAAAATTTTAAGGTTGGTGAACATGTCCTTGTAAGAAATTAACATGCAGCAATGGATGCTAGGCCGAATTATAGACACCCATCCGGGTTCTGAGGGCCTTATTCGGGTCGTGAGTATAAAAACTGCAACTTCCACAATAAAGCGACCAATCTCGAAGATTTCCGTTCTTCCTGCTAAAGATATTGCTGATCCTTCGAAATAGCATTCTACGTTGGGCGGCCAATATTACTCTTCGTCTAAACACGGCGAGGTGGGCGGGAATGTTGGGGGTTTTACGGACACTTCCTATACTGCAAGAAAAGAGCTGTCAAAATATTCATACATATATACATTGGAAAGCAGGACTTTGTGAATTAAACAGTTACATAGTGGTCTTTGGTTGAATACCGCGAGTTTCATCACACATTTTTCACTCTTTATAATTCTTATTACCATTGTTATCAAATTATTAGATCTCTTCGGAGGTTATCGCGCCTTACATTTATTTATTGTTATCAAACTTTCATTTTCTTACTTAATTATAACTAAATATCTTAATAAATACTGAATTCGTTGTATAGTTACTATACATGATCGTATATCGTTTGGTTGATGAATAAGTTTACGAAACAGGTACATACATACTTAACCCTTCTGCGTCATTAAGGTCATTTGATGACCTTTTTAAGATAAAATTGCCGATATCTTGAAAACGAAAAGCATTATTAAAATTTCCTGTTACCTTATCCTAAATAATATTATTTTACAACAAAAAAAAATTTTTTTTGCATTAGTAAAAAAGTTATTCATAAACTTCCTTATTTGCCATTAAGGTCATCTGATGACCACAGGCAAATTAATATATACAGTTCAAACAACCATTGAAGCAATCGAATAATTTTGTATCAACTGTTACGCAAATCCACAAAAATACCCTAAAATATAAAGAAAAATGTTGGGTGTGCTCTCTCAGCGCCATCTGTGATTTCGGCATAAGGATAATATGAATATAACAGTTGTTCCACTTTTTGAATCCGAATTCGAATTTATATATGAGCAGGCTTTGCTTTGATAGATGATTTCAAAAAAAGTAGCCGTTTTGTTTTAGATAGTTATAGTAGGCTGTGATTAATTCAAATGAAATAATTTGAAACCATAGCGGAACGATACAAGGTGGCAGCATGGTGACATACCTACAAACATGAATACAAATTTCATGTACTTTGTTTTTGTAAATTCGATGGACAAATGTCAAAATCATACTGCGCCGTATTTTGATGTATCAAATCAAATAAAAAAAGCTTAAAATCAGCTGTCCCATGCTGCCACCTTGTATCGTTGCGCCATGTTTGAAACAATAGCTGAGAGGCCAAAAAGTACATATATGTTAGTAAACTTTTTCAACTTGGCGGAGCAAAAAGTTTTTGAAAGTGATAAAGTGAAATTGTGAAAAATATTGAAAGCATGGATAGACCTAGTGTAAGTGTTATTTTCTATTTAGTGAAATTCAACATTTTGTTGAAACATTTATTTTGTACAGTGTTCGAGGTTATGTACTGAAAGACAACTGCAGCAAATGGTAGATGAGATTTTCGATATTGATGATGATATAGATGATTGCAGTGATGTGAATGATGAAACCTTCGAAATTGAAGAGATTTTAGAGGATGAAAGCTCTGATTCTGATTCTGATACCCAATCTGAGCATGGCTATGAAGAAAATTCAGCATCATACAGCTCAAAAGATAAAAGTGTAGTGTGGTCATTATCGCCTACTTTACCGGAAAGATCAAGGGTAACAAAAGAAAATACACAGTACGATGTGCATCGTATAACTTCACTCAAAAGTTCATTTGACCTTTGCTTCACAAAGTAGATGAAAAAAATTGTAATAGAGTTTAGTAACATGGAAGGTACTAAGAGAAGCCCTGATAAATTCAAGAAAATAGATGAAATTGAGTTCGACGCGTATCTTGGCGTATTGCTTTTGGCAGGTAAAAAACTAAGTTCAAGACAAAATATCCCATGATTTTAAATTTAACCACTTCATACAGGTGTTTACAAATCGCAATCTGAAAGCTTATGTAGCCTTTGGGATGAAACGCACGGAAGGCCAATATTCCGTAGTATTATATTCCAGGGTCGTTTCAGTGAAATCAGCAGAATTCTTCGCTTTGATGATAAAGAAAACCGCAGATCACTGAGACCCACTGACAAGCTGGCACCCATTCGAGATTTATATCAAAAATGGGTTGAAAATCTTCCCTACTTGTTTGCACCGTACGAAAATGTTACAGTAGATGAACGCTTAATCCCTTTCAAGGGAAGATGTCCATTTATGGTTTACATGCCCAGTAAACCTCTTAAGTACGGTTTGAAAGCTTGGGTAGCAGCCGATGTCCGCACGAAGTTCTGTCTGAATTTTCAAGTATACTTGGGAAAAGAGTCAATAAACTCACAGCCAGAAAGAAACCAAGGACAGCGCGTTGTTCTGGATCTGGTGAGCTCCTACTCTGGCCGTAATATAACAACAGATAATTTTTTCACAGCGCACGAATTGGCGCAAGAACTACTCAAACGAAATATTACTCTTGTTGGTACGGTCCGAGGTAACCGAAGGTTCCTTCCAGTATGCAGTACTAAAAAAGAGGAACGTAAACTGCCTGTATTTTCAAGTAGATTTTTCTTCAGTCAGCAAGTTTCGCTGGTACAATAGGATCCTAAGAAATACAAAATTGTCACAGCTTTAAGCACTCTGCATCACGGAAAAGATGTGATTCCAAGCAATCCAAAAAAGCTACCAGAGATTATTTCATACTACAACAGCACGAAAGGAGGAGTAGATACAATTGATCAATTGGTAGAAACATACTCCTGTAAAAGGCAAACAAAACGATGGCCTGTAGCTTTGTTTAGCAATATGATTGATATATCTGCTCTCAATGGATTTGTTTTGTGGACTGAAGTGAACCCCGAATGGAATTCGTCCAAAACTTATAATAGGAGGCTTTATTTAGAAGAGCTTGGATTAGCTCTCGCGTTTGAGCATATGCAGCGTAGAGAACGTGTTCCAAGATCACAAGCATCGGCATCAATTATCCAAAAAATGAGAACCGAGTCTGAGCAACCAAACACACCAACGACTGAGCCTAGCCGTAAAAGAAAAGGGAGTCAAAGAGTACCTTGCGCTATCTGTCCATCGGGTAAACGTCGGAAGACTTATGAGCACTGTAAGGTATGTGGAACTGCTGTATGCCCTCAGCATCGGACAACGGTCTCTATCACAACGTCTTATTGCGGAAACCATGCTCCATAAACTTAAAAATAATTTCTTTAATGAAATAATATGAAATCTTTTTATTTTAATGTGTTTAAACATGAATTAAATTTTTTTTCAAACCTATGTTATAATTTTGGACTGAAATATATGCGTGGTCATTTCGTGACCTTAATGACTAATATGTAAGTTTTTCTTAATAATGCAGAAGGGTTAATCTCAAACAAGATTTGATTTCGGAAAAAAAAATATTTTGTGTAAACCTATTCCCATAGGTACAGAACCCCATTAACTTCAATAAGTAGACTGTTAACTAATTTCTTGTACTTTATAAATGTACTCACGTTCCGCTGTTGCACATTTGAAACTCTTAAGATTTTTTTGATTTTTTTTTAATCTGAGCTATGGGAGAGCACCCTTCTGAATCTAGGCTCTAGTGTAAAATTTTAACGATAAGGGGATAATGTAGGCATATGTAATAATAGGATTAACAAAACTGCTTCGAAGAATTGCTTAGTTTCATTTATGATTTACGGAGCTTGCCGCATAGTTCGGCAATAACAGAACTTAAGTTTTTGAATCGTTTCGTATTAAATCCTAACTGCGCTATACATTTTATTTCATTACAGTGAACAACATAATTCTAGAACTAAGAGCTTTGTTAGGTTCAAAGTATTTGATTGGTGAAAGACATACACTTATCTTTAAAATGATCAAATGTAATACCTAAAAGGACACTTTCTTTTTCTCTATGCAATTTTAATTAACGCAAAGGCTCCTTTTCACTACGTTTGATAAAATGTTGTATAAGAAACCACGGAAACATCCTAAAGTTTTATATTTCACAACGAACCACAATAAAATAAAATACTAAAAAAATTTTTTTTTTAAGTTAAACGGTTTTATTGAAAACAATACTTAAATTAAGTAATAATAATACTAAAAGCTAGAAAATAATTAGGTAGGTCCTAGGTACTGGTCACTACACTCCTTATGAATCTGGGGCGTTGATCAGACAAATAAATGTAAGCGTTGGACGCGTGAAATTTCTAAAAATGTGAGGCGTAGCGTAACCTGATTATGAAATTTGACGCGTCCAATGCTTTTATTTAATTGTCTGATCAATGCCCCAGATTAATGAGGAGTATGGTGACTAGTACCTTCGACCTACCTAATTATTTTCTAGCTTTTAGTATTATTATTACTTAATTTAAGTATTTTTTTCAATAAAATCTTTTTTTTTGTCTTTATTTAATTACCTATTATTTCTCATTCTATTTAGTTCATTTAGTTACACATTATTACAAGGAATTTTTCCTCACCATTTGTTACAATTTAAATCTTCAATACATAATGCTTCCAAAGACTTTATTCGACTCGCAGCCACGTATGCTTGTCCTACCTCGAACTCCAAAGTATTTTAATGTCACTTCTACCGGAAATGAAATGAAATATGAGCCATAACCAGACTTCTATTTTGTATGTAATATGTGTTCCAAAAATGAGCCTAATCAGAGCACAAATACGATTTTTTGAATATCTCGATACCTGGGCAACCTGGTGGCGTATTTTCCATAGGTCGCTTTCTATTCATATGTATTACGTGTTCCAAATATAAGTCAAAACGGACCACAAATACGATTTTTTTAAATATTTCAATGCATGTGCCACCTATCAGAGTTTTTTTTATACTCAGTTGAGCAGAGCTCATAGAGTATATAAACTTTGATTGGATAACGGTTGGTTTTACAGGTATAAAGGAATCGAGATAGATTTAGATTTCCATATATCAAAATCATCAGGATCGAAAAAAAACTGGATTGAGCCATATCCGTCCGTCCGTCCCTTAACACGATAACTTGAGTAAATTTTGAGCTATCGTAATGAAATTTAGTATGTAGGTTCCTGGGCACTCATCTCAGATCGCTGTTTGAAATGAACGATATCGGACTATAACCACGCCCACTTTTTCAATATCGGAAATTTCGAAAAGCGGGAAAAGTGCGATAATTCATTACTAAAGACGGATAAAGCGATGAAACTTGGTAGGTGAGTTGATCTTATGACGCAGAATAGAAAATTAGTAAAATTTTGGACAATGGGAGTGGCACCGCCCACTTTTAAAAGAAGGTAATTTAAAATTTTGCAAGCTGTAATTTGGCAGTTGTTGAAGATATCACGATGAAATTTGGCAGAAACGTTACTCCTATTACTATATGTATGCTTAATAAAAATTAGCAAAATCGGAGAACGACCACGCCCCCTTAAAAAAAAATTTTTTTAAGTCAAATTTTAACAAAAAATTTAATATCTTTACAGTATATACATAAGTAAATTATGTCAACATTCAACTCCAGTAATGATATGGTGCAACAAAATACAAACAAAAAAATTCAAAATGGGCGAGGCTCCGCCCTTTTTCATTTAATTTGTCTAGGATACTTTTAATGCCATAATTCGAACAAAAATTTACCAATCCTTGTGAAATTTGTTAGGGGTTTAGATTCTAGGACGGTAACTTATTTCTGTGAAAAAGGGCGAAATTGGTTGAAGCCACGCCCAGTTTCTATACACAGTCGACTGCCCTTCCGCTCGGCCGTTAACACGATAACTTGAGCAAAAATCGAAATATCTTTGCTAAACTCAGTTCACGTACTTACCTGAATTCACTTTGTATTGGTATAAAAAATTTCCGAAATCCGACTATGACCACGCCCATTTTTTCGATATCGAAAATTTCGAAAAATAAGAAAAATGCCATAATTCTACACCAAATACGAAAAAAGGGATGAAACATGGTAATTGGATTGGTTTATTGACGCAAAATATAACTTTAGAAAAAAACTTTGCAAAATAGGTATGACACCTACCACATTAAGTAGAAGAAAATGAAAACAACACGCCCTGCACACCTTCTATGCCTGCAAATCAATATTTGGTAAGAAATGGGGACTCAAGCCAAGCATGATACTTTGGATGTACGAGGCGGTGGTGCGACCGGTGCTTACCTTTGGTTCCATGGTCTGGTGGGAAGCTCTAAGTGAGAGCTACAATATCACTAGCCTGCAAAAAGTCCAGCGCACTGCGTGCGTTGGTGCCATATGGGCCGGAAGCACTTGTCTCATAGCTGCTTTATACCCCATTTTGCACCTGCTCCCGATCGACTTGCATATACTTTGTACATCGTAACAAACCAAACTGAGAATCAGGAAGTCTGGATGTTGGAATGATACTCAGCAAGGGCATAGTAGTATCCTAAAGAAACTTCCGGATGGTACATGTAGTACCGAGACAGATTACTACCCTCGCAAACTGAAGTTTGAGTAGGGTTGTATTAACTCCATTCCAAGCAGGAAAGAGTGGGAGTGAAACCCGGGCATAAGGGTCGACGACTTTCAATTCTACACTGACGGCTCCAAGATGAAATCGGCAGTGGGGGCCGGAGTCTTCTCTGAGTCCCTAGATTTGTCCGCATCATTCAGACTCCCATCGCACTGCAGCGTGTTTCAAGCAGAAATCCTCGCGATTTGGCAAGCCTGCAAATCACTGGAGGGATTGAATGTAGCTGGTAAAGTTTGCATCCTGTCGGATAGACAAGCAGCGATAAAAGCGCTTTCCTCGCCACACATTAACTCAAAATTAGTGTAGGTTTGTAAGCCACTCATATCCCAGTTATCCACCAATCTAGAACTACGCGTTATCAGGGGCTCATCGGAGATGAACGAGGAAATAACCAGTGTCGAAATAGGCATAACCTTAGCAGTAGCAGTAGCCAAAAAAAGTGGAATAACACCACCATCTGTCCAATATCAAAATTCACTTGGCCAAGCTATGATGGAAAGAGGACGAGAAGTCTTCTGTACTAATCCAGGGCTAAAACACGCAAACTGGTAGCAGTCTGCACCCGTCATTGGGTAGTAGGTACGCATGCGGAAAAGATGGGCATTCCGTATAACGACTACTGCAGAAGCTGCAAAGATCCAGGGAGACAGTAGAACACTTTATGTGTAAATGCCCGGCTCTAGCTATAGCCCAGCTAGGGTTCCTTTAAACCCCGTTTCTAGAAGACCTCAGAGGGTTATCTGTGATAGCAATCCCGAATATTCTTAATTTTATCAACAGCTCTGGCTGGTTGTAATACATTGACAGTAACATTCCGTAGGTTTTTAGACGAGTTATATGGCATAAAAACGGCTTTAAATAGTTCCTTTGGCGACCAGGGTCTCAGCCATTTCACCTACCTACCTACCTACCATGTTTCAGCACCATATGTAGGGTAGGAAAAGTGATTTGTAGAGCATTATTCTCGTTTTCTGGGAAAAAAGTTTGCTTTTAAATGACCTACTTAGTCCGAAATAGCTTTTATTGACATGAGTGATTCTTCGTCAGATTTCAAGGCTAATTCTCAAAACAATCAGCATATTTGGCCCTATATTACTCCCTCGATAAAAGTGAAAGGAAAGAGAATCACAATTTCTTTGGATCTTTTGACTACTTCAAAGCGCTCGGTCTGGATGGAACCCCCACTGAGCACTCAAAAGATTGTAAGATTGGTCATATTAGTCAGATTATATTTAGAACTATACGTGTGATGTCATTGTTTCTTTTCTGAAATATCCAGAGAAGAGGCGTTGTCATAAAGCCCCTTAAATATGCATCAGTGTGTATGTATGAATCTGGTAGGTCGGACTATTGATGCCTTTAAACAAGCAGAACTCGCCTTGGGCATCTTTTTTTTAGACATGGAGGGATCCTTTGACAAGCTGTTGATACTTTATTGGTCAATTGGACTCATTCAATGCTCACGCAGAGTTTTACTGAATCTAAAGCAGATGGGTGGAGGTGAAAGGTCAAGGCTAGCCATGCTGAGTCGACAAAGGTAACCCCTATCGCGGTACTTTGATGATAAGTGATTGTATCACTTATATTGACCCTCATGGTGTCGAATATCTTGGCGTAAGTCTTTTGCAGATGATGTCGTATGTTTAAGTAAGTGCTCTTCCTTTACTTTAGGTAAACGAAAATTGCTCTCAATGCGATTTACTTTTAATGTTATGAGAATGGGCTATCTGTTAAATCTGCTGTTCTTATTGTAGCGATTAAGACACTACCCGAAGATTTTGGGATATGCTATCAATGTCGATGGTCCTTTGACTGAAAAAGATACGAAAAGGTTTCGGTTCCATTTTCGATTACGTTTTCGGTTCTCGTTCCAGTTCTGGTCTCGTCTCCAGTTTTAACTCGGTTTCAGTAGCGATTCCGGCTTCCGTTTCATTTTTCGTTTCTACTGCAGTATGTCGCAATATCCTGCAAGATCTGTGGAAATTTTTCCAAACAAGACCACAAATGCAAAATTACAAAATAAATGATAATTACTGAATTAAAAATTTTTAAGTTAAACTAATTAATATCAAAAACAAGTAGGGAAGGCTAAGTTCGGGTGCAACCGAACATTACATACTCAGTTGAGAGCTATGGAGACAAAATAAGGAAAATCACCATGTAGGAAAATGAACCTAGGGAACCCTGGAATGTGGTTGTATGACATGTGTATCAAATGGAAGGTATTAAAGAGTATTTTAAGAGAGAGTAGGCCATAGTTCTATGGATGGACGCCATTTAGGGATATCGCCATAAAGGTGGACCAGGGCTGACTCTGGAATTTGTTTGTACGATATGGGTATCAAACGAAAAGTGTTACTGAGCATTTTAAGAGGGAGTGGGCAATAGGTCTATAGGTGGACGCCTTTTCGAAATGTCGCCATTAGGGTGGGCCAGGGGTGACTCTAGAATGTGTTTGTATGATATGGGTATCAAATGAAAGATGGTAATGAGTATTTTAAAAGGGAGTAATCCTTAGTTCTATAGGTGGACGCCTTTTCGAGATATCGCCATAAAGGTGGACCAAGGGTGACTCTAGAATGTTTGCACGATATGGGTATCAAACGAAAGGTGTTACTGAGCATTTTAAGAGGGAGTGGGCATTAGGTCTATAAGTGGACGCCTTTTCGAGATATCGTCATTAGGGTGGGCCAGGGGTGACTCTAGAATGTGTTTGTACGGTATGGGTATCAAACGAAAGGTGTTACTGAGCATTTTAAGAGGGAGTGGGCATTAGGTCTATTGGTGGACGTCTTTTCGAGATATCGCCATTAGTGTGGGCCAGGGGTGACTCTATAATGTTTGTACGATATGGGTATCAAACGAAAGGTGTTACTGAGCATTTTAAGAGTGAGTGGGCATTAGGTCTATAGGTGGACGCCTTTTCGAGATATCGCCATTAGGGTGGGCCAGGGGTGACTCTATAATGTTTGTACGATATGGGTATCAAACGAAATGTGTTACTGAGCATTTTAAGAGGGAGTGGGCATTAGGTCTATAGGTGGACGCCTTTTAGAGATATCGCCATTAGGGTGGGCCAGGGTGACTCTAGAATTTGTTTGTACGATATGGGTATCAAATGAAAGGTGGTAATGAGTATTTTAAAAGGGAGTAATCCTTAGTTCTATATGTGGACGCCTTTTCGAGATATCGCCATAAAGGTGGACCAAGGGTGACTCTAGAATGTTTGTACGATATGGGTATCAAACGAAAGGTGTTACTGAGCATTTTAAGTGGGAGTGGGCATTAGGGTTATAGGTGGACGGCTTTTCGAGATATCGCCATTAGGGTGGGCCAGGGGTGACTCTAGAATGTTTGTACGATATGGGTATCAAACGAAATGTGTTACTGAGCATTTTAAGAGGGAGTGGGCATTAGGTCTATAGGTGGACGCCTTTTAGAGATATCGCCATTAGGGTGGGCCAGGGTGACTCTAGAATTTGTTTGTACGATATGGGTATCAAATGAAAGGTGGTAATGAGTATTTTAAAAGGGAGTAATCCTTAGTTCTATATGTGGACGCCTTTTCGAGATATCGCCATAAAGGTGGACCAAGGGTGACTCTAGAATGTTTGTACGATATGGGTATCAAACGAAAGGTGTTACTGAGCATTTTAAGAGGGAGTGGGCATTAGGTCTATAGGTGGACGCCTTTTCGAGATATCGCCATTAGGGTGGGCCAGGGGTGACTCTAGAATGTTTGTACGATATGGGTATCAAACGAAATGTGTTACTGAGCATTTTAAGAGGGAGTGGGCATTAGGTCTATAGGTGGAGGCCTTTTCGAGACATCGCCAATAGGGTGGGCCAGGGGTGACTCTAGAATGTTTGTACGATATGGGTATCAAACGAAAGGTGTTACTGAGCATTTTAAGAGGGAGTGAACATTAGGTCTATAGGTGGACGCCTTTTCGAGATATCGCCATTAGGGTGGGCCAGAGGTGACTCTAGAATGTTTGTACGATATGGGTATCAAACGAAAGGTGTTACTGAGCATTTTAAGAGGGAGTGGGCATTAGGTCTATAGGTGGACGCCTTTTCGAGATATCGCCATTAGGGTGGGCCAGGGGTGACTCTAGAATGTGTTTGTACGATATGGATATCAAATTAAAGGTATTAATGAGGGTTTTAAAAGCGAGTGGCCTTAGATGTATATGTGAAGGTGTTCTCGCGATATCGACCAAAATGTGGACCAGGTGATCCAGAAAATCATCTGTCGGGTACTGCTAATTTATTTATATATGCAATACCACTAACAGTATTCCTGCCAAGATTCCAAGCCTGTTGATTTCGCCTTGTAGGACTTTTTCATTTTCTTCTACTTAATATGGTAGGTGTCACACCCATTTTACAAAGTTTTTTCCAAAGTTATATTTTGCGTCAATAAACCAATCCACTTACCATGTTTCATCCCTTTTTTCGTATTTGGTATAGAATTATGGCATTTTTTTCATTTTTCGTAATTTTCGATATCGATAAAGTGGGCGTGGTTATGGTCGGATTTCGGCCATTTTTTATACCAAGATAAAGTGAGTTCAGGTAAGTAGGTGCGTTAAGTTTAGTAAAGATATATCGTTGTTTGCTCAAGTTATTGTGTTAACGGCCGAGCGGAAGGACAGACGGTGGACTGTGTATAAAAACTGGGCGTGGCTTCCACCGATTTCGCCCATTTTCACAGGGAACAGTTACCGTCATAGAGTCTATGTCCCTACCAAATTTGAGAAGGATTGGTAAATTTTTGTTCGACTTATGGCATTAAAAGTATTCTAGACAAACTAAATGAAACTGGGCGGAGCCACGCCCATTTTGAAATTTTCTTTAATTTTTGTATTTTGTTGCATCATATCATTACAGGAGTTGAATTTTGACTTAATTTACTTATATACAGAAAAGATATTAAATTTTTTGTTAAAATTTGAATTTAAAAAAAATTTTTTTTAAAAAGTGGGCGTGTTCTTCCTCCAATTTTGCTAATTTTTATTTAGCACATATATAGTAATAGTAGTAGCGTTCCTGCCAAATTTCATCATGATATCTTCAACGACTGCCAAATTACAGCTTGCAAAACTTTTAAATTACATTCTTGTAAAAGTGGGCGGTGCCACGCCCATTGTCCAAAATCTTACTAATTTTCTATTCTGCGTCATAACGTCAACCCATCTGCCAAGTTTCATCGCTTTAACCGCCTTTGGCAATGAATTATCGCATTTTTTCGGTTTTTCGAAATTTTCGATATCGAAAAAGTGGGCGTGGTTATAGTCCGATATCGTTCATTTTAAATAGCGATCTGAGATGAGTGCCCAGGAATCTACACACCAAATTTCATCAAGATACCTCAAAATTTACTCAAGTTATCGTGTTAACGGACGGACGGACGGACGGACATGGCTCAATCAAATTTTTTTTCGATCCTGATTATTTTGATATATGGAAGTCTATATCTATCTCGATTCCTTTATATATGTACAACCAACCGTTATCCAATCAAACTTAATATACTCTGTGAGCTCTGCTCAACTGAGTATAATAATAAATAACAATATTTAATAATTAAAATTTGATTAAATTTTATGAAAATCTATTAATTATTTTCAAATATATAATCTTATATAGTATCTACTTAACTCCACGTAAAAATTTTTTTCATAGATTTATTTATTAAAAGAAAAAAACTATGAAAATGATTAGTTATTCTTAAATTTAAAATTTCAGAAAATAATTAATAATTAACCCCTTATTAATTTATTAACAAATATTTAAAGAAATAAATATACATAAGTTTGAAAATGATTAGTAATTCTTAAATTTCAATAAAAATTTATTTTGCAATAAAATATAAAATAAAAATTAATCAATAATTTAAAATATTTAAAATTTCTATATTTAATAAAATAAAATTACTTAATTTTAAATTATAAAAAATTTATATTTAAAAATAATAAATAACAAAATATAGTATATAAAAATTAAATTTAATAATTAATAAAAATTTAATAAAATTCATAAATAATTAATTTAAAATTTTTAAATTTTTATAAATCATTTCATCACAAAAATTATAGCTACTAAATTTTATAATTTAAAAAAAAAATTATAATAATAATTTAAAAATAATCAATTTTTCACAAAATTTCAATTTTTTACAAAATCCCAAATTTAAGGATTACTAATCATTTTCATAGTTTTTTGATTGCTGAAAATTCGAAATTTTTAGAATAATAATAAAATTTTGTTATTAATAGATTTAAAATATATTAAAATAAATACGTTTGTATCTAATTTAATATTATGAATAACAATATATTTAAAAATTATTATTTTTTCATTATAACTAAGAGATATAACTATAGAGATCAATAAATATCTATATATATATATAAATATTTAATATATGTATCTATAGATAACCAGATTTCCTAGCAATAAGAAGTTTTTAAAATTCATTCCAAAACGAGAAACCACCGCAACAGCTCTTTATTTATTATTTGAACGAATTTATTTCTATTAATTTCCGTCACTAAATGAAAATTTTTCTTTTATCTGCACCAAAAATTCTCTCAAAATAATCTGCACACTTTTCACATAAATCGAGTTTATTTTAATACTTCATTGACATATTGGCATAAATTTCAACGCAAAATCTAATTAAAATTTTCAACAGCTTCAAAAAGTTTGATACTAAGTTTAAAACACACTCACATACTTACATAAATGATCTGTTCTTTTATACACGCCAACACATTTGTCTATTAGAATAATTTCTATGTGCACTAAAATTGTGTCCATTGCGAAAGCATTTCCTATTTAAAATGAATGTTAATGTAGTTGTATCGCAAATGCATGACAAACTTTTTATGTAACTTATCTTTAGACTTTTGCAGAGTCAATATCTCACTTCATATATTTATTTGAGACCAGAGATGTTTGTCTGCGTAGAATGTCTACTAAACAATTTATGACGTTTCGAGAGTATGCACATTAAGATGGAACAAATTGTTTAAAACAATTTTTGGCAGCAGTTTAGGGTACGGTATAGCAAACTCGACACAAATTAAGTGAAAATTATGACATTTGCTGACGATGGGGCGATTCTGATTTAGAGAATATTTCTACTTCAGTGATGAATGAAATTACGGAAAGGACGTTAGAAAATCTAAGAAGGTGGGCACAGGGATTTAATCTTATGCTAATACGGATATTCTACTCTTCACGGGGAAATACAAGCCCAATACCTTTGAATTACCTAACGGCCAGAAATTAAGCCTATTAAGTAGTTCAAATATCTAGTACTAACAATCGATTTTAAACTCAACATGCATCGAGGAATGGGTACAGCAGGCCTTCCGCATCACTTTCGAAGCCTGAAACGCGATTTTTGGTAAGAAATGGGGTTTCAGACCAAAGTAGCAGTGGTGCGACCAGCGCTGACGTATGGCGCCATGGTTTGGTGGCTCTTAGTAAGAATACAAGAAAAAGTTAAACGCACTGCGAGCATTGGTATCACCAGAGTATGCAGCACCTGTATCACGATGGTTTTGAACTCCATCATTAACCTGCTTCCGACAAATATACACTTATTATGTACATCAGCACAAGCTGCACTGATATTCATGAAATTTGAGTACTGGACGGATACTCAGAAGCGGGATAAATTATTATTCCCAAAAACTGCAGTTTTGGGTCGCTGTTAAGACATGATTCATAATGTTGAAAACGCACAGTATGAGTTGTTTATTTATCTTTGGCATAGAAGGTTCAATTTGGTCTTATTAAATCGTATCCGCGTTGGTCAAGCTCTAACCTTAGATTGAATCAGTTCATATGAATGAGTTACATGAGGTTTGTTTAACGATCAGACTGAAACATCCTATCTAAAACCAGCACTTATATTATAAATATTATAAATAAACTCCGTACTCTTGGCAAATACAAGGAGCTTTCTAGGACGTAAGCCACTTGCTGCTTCTGGAACTGATAGTTCTATTCCTCAAAGCTGGAGTCTTATGCCAGCAAACGCAAGGCACTATCAAGATCGTCAGTACTTCACTTAATCAGAGTTATTTCCATGGGTTGCTTACACTCGAACTTACTTTTGGATATTTGGCTATGCGAGATAATTGACTAAATTGCTTCTGGCTTGTTTACATAAAAGTTGACGTGGTGGCAAATTAAGTTTTTTTCAGTATTTCTGCTACTACTTCTGCCAAAAAAAATACTACAACGATCTTGCAGCTTCTAGAATTTCCGGATCAGCACAGTATACCACTCTCAATTGCTTTGGAACCATCAGTTTAAATGTGTGTAACTTCGCCTGCCATTTCGACACCCTTGCGTAAACCATCTACCTTTATTATAGCCTTAAGAATCACTCTTCTCCCAGCAGGTGCGGAACAAAGTAGTTTATACTTCTGCGATCAAGTTGCCCCGGCGCACTGAGCCGCTTTGCAATTCTAAATACTATGTTTTTCACCACGTATTCGACAAGAACTTCACATCATAGGATATTCTTTACAATCGCTGTAAAAAGCCAGTGAGAGATTCCATATAGAACTCAGCAGTATTTTACATGCATTAAGTGCCGTAGAGGTTTTCTTTTCTCTCTCATTCAGATTGAGCTTCCACAAATACTTTTTGTCTAGAATGGTTACTAGATATGTTATGCAAGGTGTCTCTTGCAGGGTCACCCCTCCTAGTTTAGGCCTTGTCCAATTTGATCATTGTACCTCTTTTCCTCGTTGGCGCTCGATCCAGAAAAGAGATAATTTTTGCTCCACTTTTGACAACTGCAACGACATCTGCGCACTCCGTAAGTTTGGGGGATCCCTTCTCGAACCACCTGAGCAGTTGGTTGATTACCCTTCGTACGGCATGACACCACAATTTCGTATTCTAATACATTCCCCGTTGTGAAGTATTTGACTTGCAATTCAACATGCAGCCAATCCATCTGGTTTTAGCTGCATGTACTTAAATGTTATAAAGACCATCCAGGATCGACTGTTTAGAGACTTGGTTGAAAGGCACGTCAATGTCTAAGAACACTAGGAGTGTAGGCATTATATAACAAGGAATTCTTTATATTAAAAACGACAAAACTAGGTGTCGTATCTATCGACTTGGCTTTGGTCAATATCACACCCTCCGGGAATTGTCTTTATCGCTACAAGAACAACTACTTACGAGCACATGAAGGTTAAACATGAATTGTTGTTACAACTCCCATATCAGTAGGTATTTAGATACTATTCAAATCAAGACGATCTTATACTTTTTTCTCATCATTATGTATGCTTATTCTTGTGAACGAACTAAGCAAACATAAATATTTGCACATAAGTAAAAAGTTGAAATATAAATTTACATACATATATGTATCTTATACGCACATAATCACACAAACATATTTACTTCGATAAATATATTCAAACGCCCATAAAATACCAAAAGAAGTCAACATAGAGAAATAGAAGCAAACACAAAAGCGATCAGTGAAAGAGTAAAAGTTAAATTTGAAAATAATAGAAAAACTTTTGTAAAAATACGAGAACGATTGCTGCTAAGCGCTTAAACTTACACACACACACCAGTGCACGTGAAGGTTATAGCTCTATTGCTAAAGCTAAAACAACCGGTATTCGCATAACAATGACCGGAATAACAAATAACAAATACGTCGATGGTGACAGCAACAACCACACAGCGGTAGTAACAACAGCAACTACAAAAGCAAAAACAATGCAGAGCAACAGCAGAAATCACAGTAACAGTAACGAGTGAAAGAATCCACACCACAGCTACTGCTGGTGTGGGTCACACAATAAAAACAAGTAACAACAAGAACAAAAACATGAACAAACAATGCAATGAGTGCATTCAAATCGGCATAAATCTAACAAAAATCGTTTTTTGCTGGTAAAAAAAAATGCATGTAAAATATTTTATTGTATTAGTGATTGCGGTTCAATTTAACTAAAATCCACGAACGCCATGTGTAACAGTAACACACAAACTTAATAAAAATATTTACAATAGACATAAAAAAGTCGGTATTCAGGGATATGCGCACCCCGTTGTCCATTTCCTGTTTCTTTTGAAATAATTCTAAAAAAAACATTTTGCTTTATTGGCACAAGCAAGTTTAACTTCCGTCATTAATCAAACCTAAAAACCAATCTAAGTGGCTGGGTTGCGCTGGATTTAAAGACTTTTTCCTCACACACACATACAAAATGTGTTCTGCTTAAAGCAGATTTATATATATACTAGCAGAACCGTCAGACGTTGTTTGCCCTAAATTTGGTCTATCTGCATATATTTTAATAAGATTTTTCTCTCTAACTCTGCCCTCCCCTCTTCACTTCTTCTTAATCATTTTATTCACTACTCCCTCCGTCTTTTTCGCTTCATCTATCTCTATTTTCGTATCACTATATCTTTTTCTCAGTCTCCTTATCGTTCCCTCTTTTCTCTTATCTCAAGTTTTTCCCATTCTTCTTCATCCCTTATTGCCAGTCCCAGAGGGTGGTATGTATTTTGTTCCAGTCCCATTCCGAGTTCCAGTCCCACACCGAGTCTCAGTCCCTATCTAATTCCTAATCTCATTCCCAGCCCGTCTTTGGCCTACTTCAAACAAATCGAATAGGACGTATGTAAATAGGTATGTGGGTATTATTAATTTTTGTTTTTTTTCGGCTTCGCATGCATATTTATCAGTTTTGCCAGGTTGATGCAACTAAATCGAATATCAATGAAAATTACTTTAAAGCTCTGAGCAACAGCTTTCATTTGATATCCATATTACACACACATTCTAGGGTTATCCGTGTCCACGTTTTGGCCTATATCTCGAGACCCTAGTCACCCAGCGGTATAAATTACTCTGTACTAAAGCACACATCAGCAGCTTCAATTTGATACCCATAATGTAAAAACACATCCTAGTGTTACTCTGATCCACGGTTTGGCCTATATCTCAAGACTCTAGTCACAAATAGATATGAAAATTACCCTGTACTAAAGCACTCATCAATAGCTTTCATTTGTTATCTATGTTGTTTAAACACTTTCTAGGGTCCACGTTTTGGCCTCAATCTCGAGACCATAGTTACCCGCGGGTACGAAAAATACCTCGTATCCAAGTACTCATAAACAGCTTCCAATTGATATCCAATCTGTGCAAACATATCTCAGGATTTCCCAAGTCCACGTTTTGATCTCAAGACCCTAGCCAGAACGAGATAAATATTATCCTATGTCTGTCTCCTGGTTCTAAGCTACCCCTTCACCAATTTTCAGCCAAATATGTTCATCCGTTCCTTCCTCTTCAATCAGTCTTTATCTATTAAAAAAAGCGCATCAAAATCCGTTCCGTATTTTTAAAGGTTTAAGCATTCAAAGGGACAGAAAAAGCGACTTTGTTTTATACTATGTAGTGATGTATATCCACACATACCTATAAACCTACGCCCGAAGTTTAATAACGCAGCGAATGCTGTATATGTACGTATGTATGTGTCGCATCATCCTCACTCAAAAGCAATTAGCGCGAACAGTTCACAGCGAACAATCACACACACGAATTTTTTGGTAAAAATGTTACTTTTTTTTTTTAACAATTTGGCTGATATAAGAAAGGAATCAAGTATTTTTTTTGATGCAGATCGAAGGTAAATATTTCAAAGTTTTACTGAAAAGTAAAAAGTTTTAAATCCATCCATCCGTTTATGAGTTATAGATGTATAAACCAAAAAGCTTATGATTTTTTACTACATTTTGGCAATTTTCTACGCCCCTATAATATGTGTCTTCAAATTATATTAACTGTACCATCCCACGTAGCTAAGCTTTCAAATGCAAATAACCGTTTTAAAATCGGAGCATTCTGTGTGAAGTTATGTGTATACAAGGCATTTAGCGACTTTATTTTATAAAATTTATGTTATATATAATATAATATAATATATAATATATAGATATAGATAGATAGATAGATGTAAGGTGCAATAACCCCGGAATAGATTTTAGATCGAGCTTCTCTTCCAATCTGCGTCGTGGTCCCTTTCAAATTTCCTACAAATTGGCGGGCGGCACCTACTTGTTTCGTGCCGACTTCGAACGGCATCTGCAAGGCAGACGAGTTTTCACTGAGAAGCTTTTCATGGCAGAAGTACCCTCGGAGCGCTTGCCAAACACTTTCGAGGGGCTACCTGGCTTAGAAAAATGTTCTTCTAATTGAAAAAAATTGTTTCTAAAATTTTGACGTTACTTTGCACGAGGCGTGAACCCAGGATCGTCGGTGTAGTAGGCGGAGCACGCTACCATCACACCTCGGCGGCCGCACATTTACAGCTTGTTTATAAACGAAATATTTGTATCTCGCGAAAGTGTAAGTGAGAGAACACACCATACCCTGTAGCGATGTGTATCTCCGTGTATTTTACTTATTTGAAACTACGGCTAGAAAATAATCCAGGAAAATACCTGCAAAACCTGGGCCCTGTCTAGATATGACTTACGATATAATACTCTGTCTAGCGCTTACTCAGGCTCCACAGCATGAAACACGAATTTTTGTCTCTAAACGGGCAATGCCCCATATAATTTGTAAATGTACCTGAACACACCGCCGAGGGATTGGATAGCTCAGATTCCCCGGTGGTAGTGTTGATATAAAGAAATAAAGAGAGAGAGAGAGTTTGAATCAAATAATCGTTATAATATTTATTAAATATTCAATTCATAGGCATGATATTAATAACGTTATAGAAAAAATGAAATTTTATTATAAGTTATTGCTAGATATTTAAATAGGCTTACCCGGTGGTGTGGCTGCTGCTGATCCGCTGAAGGTTGACAGAAAAAGTAAAAGTTAAGTTCTTCGCAAAAGACATAAAAACCCTCGAGCCGCAGTCGACATAGCTAACCATTTTGAGGGGAAATTACCTTTGCTAAAAAGCGCATACAATAGGAAGAAATCCGTAAGGTATATATGCACGTATATGGATGTACATACTTCGCCATGCATTCAGGCAGATGCCTCAGCAGAGGAATGCAGGCACAAAAAAATATAAAACGGTTACCGATATGTCCATCCATATACTTACATATGTGGCAATAGGTTTGAGCGTGTGTTATCATGCTAAACCTAAGAACTGTACCGTCCGTTCATTGCTCTAAGCAGGCATGGATATGTTCGTGCATGTTATTGGTAGGCATTTGAAAACATAACAAAACAATGGTATATTAATTGTTCTGCTGACTACCAACCTGCTTGTGCGTTGCCAATGCGAAAAACGAGCGCCTTAGTGAGGCCTTAGTATTTTTGCCTGAACGGTTTATATACGTCTTACATTGGACTTAGACGTTGGGTATGTTTTATAAGTTAAGGCATTAGCCTTACCAGAATAATGCACATAAGCTATGCTTTTCTTGCGGGACTGATTTCTTTGTGGGTGCCATGGGCTAACGTTGGCTGACTGGCGATATGGCGATATGCCCAAAGGAGTGTAGGATTAGGGTGGGTCGTCCGCGAAGACATGATACAAGAATTTAGCTTGGTGGCCTAAACATGCCGGCCCCCTTGCGAAAGCAACGGCTATGGATCAGCGCAGCCACGAGACCTGACCGGGATGACTTAGTTTCTAACATATGTGCTTAGATGGAGATTTCATCCCACGTGTCGACTCGTCTTCGTTCGCATCCTTGGTTCTTGCGCTGGAATGAAAGAGTAAGCGAAATTACGAAAACAAGACATGGTTGATATTTCAGTTTGTTTGGCACATTCTTTTATTTTGGTTCTTTATGTACAAGTTAATGATTAATTGAAAATTCATAAATTAATTATTCAAGGCGCTTGCGTATTTTGCGTTTGCGTACTTGGCGTGGCGTATTTTGCGTTTGCGTATGCGTGTGCGCATACGTTGTGTTGGTTCTTTATTCATTTTAACATATGTGGTTTGCGTATGATTCTTTGTTTTCAAAGTATAAGTTAATGATTGATCTTTATGCAGGGCACGATCCTGACAAGAGCCACCCAAAGATGCTACTTTGAGCCAAAAAAGGGCCCATCGTTGTTGGTTGCGCTCCGGTTAGCAACACTTCGGCGTATGCGTCGGCTCCCAGGATCAGTCGAACAGGCGCGCAGGTGTGGAAATTGGGGTCCGCAAGTCTCATGTGCGTGAACGTGCTAGCGATCGACGGATCAACGTTTGCGGTTGGACTTATCACCGCGAAGTTTTGTTTGATAATAGTGTGCACCGTCAACCGCTTATTTACTCCTTGCGAACCTCGTATTCGAAGGAGGCACCCTCGGAGAGTACCGGGGGCGCCATCCGCGAAGTGTAATTCTCGCGCTAGGTCGTATGCGATGATGGAAGTTGGGGCGCAGGCGTCGATCAGCGCTCGGACCATGTGAAGGCGTCCGCGTGCCTCTATTTTTACCAATGCAGTTGGTGATATTGAAACGAACGGCCTCAAGGCGACCGTTTCACGAATGATGTGCCCGTTTCTGAAGGATGCAGGTAGCTGCGCGGCTCGGGAGGTCGTTCTGGCTACCGTGCGGACAGGAATCATTTGGCAATGTGACGATTTCTTTTCGTGCGGCTTGCGTCGAAGTTGGTTGGATGGGCGGAAAGTCCGTGATTCCGCTCCACGCCGTTGTTGTTGTCGAGGTGGTGGACGGAAAGTCCGAGATTCCATTCCAAAATGGCGTCGTTCTCTCGTAGGGCGGCGGAAAGACCTCACATCCGCTCCCCGCTGGCGTTGCTCTCTAATGGGTGGACGGAAAGACCGATATTCCGTTCCACGCTGATGTTGCTTTCGTATGGGTGGGCGGAAAGTCCGAGATTCCGCTCCACGTTGATGTTGTTGTTGTTGTAGCAATGGGCGGAAAGGCCGCGATTCCGCGCCACGGCACTTCTCATGCGCAAGAAGAGGTCGGAAAGTTCTGGCTTCCGTTTCCCTCGGGGGGGCCGGGCGGAAAGTCCGAGATTCCGCTCCGACTTCTACAATTTCCCCTTCCTCAAGGTCGTCGGTTTCAATGCCAGATGCATCTAGGGTCAGCCAGTGTTCATCTTCTTCCTCGCTTTCCACTTGCACACGCCACGGTCTTGTGTCGATTTCTGGCTGGTCTTCTCCGTCGATGTGTAGGGTTGTGTGGTATTTTCCCTGACACCTATGGCACCGTCCTTGGCTGGTACATGCGCCGGCGCTGTGCGATAATGACAAGCAGTTGCTGCAAAGCCGTTCGACGAGTACCTCCCTTAGCCTCTCTTCGGGAGTTTTTGCCCTATAGCTTGGGCATAGACGAAGGGGGTGATTGCCTTCGCATAGGTGGCATGGTGCGGGATATCGTTGTGCCCTGCTTTCTGCCTTTTCCCGCAGTGCCGTAAAGCGAGTCATGTTGAATCTGGAAAGAAAGGTTCGCTAGATAAACCAATGCATGACCGTCGATATTTTCCGATGGGTTGGGTGGCGAGCCAGTCAGAGATTGACAGGAATCGTGAGGGGTACGGGGAATTATTGGGCAGCTGGTGGTTAATTTCGCATAATAAATTCTGCGACCTATCATGCAGGCCATCAAGATATTGCTTTATGTTCGCCTAGTCCCTGATTTCCCGTGTGCCTTCAACGATCGGGTTCGTGCAAGCTGAATGCGCCTATACGACGCGACATGTAGCGACGGGACTGTCCCGCACGTATTCTTATAGAAACAGATCTAGCGACCGTTAGACGACACGACACAATCAAGTTGACCAACTAAGCAGAGTGCGCACCATACGACGCGACATGTAGCGACACAATTTTCCGTGCAGTGTCGCGCCGCATAGAGTTCAAGCGCCCCTATTAGGCAAAAAATGCCGCGAGTGCTCAGGGGTCCCATTCGCCCATTGTAAGTTTCAAGAAATTGTGTAAACTTTGAAATTATGATTCTGTAAAGCGAGTCGTGAACCAAGAGGACTCGCTGATAAAAACTTCGTGAGTTTTCTTGGCAGCCAGTGTACACTATTGTGACATTCAAAACTCATACGCTCTGTGACGGAATGACCTTTTTGTTTTCATGGCGTTTGATGAGTATTTTCTCACTGACATAAGACCTTTACTCTCAGCGCTCATTCAGCGAAACAATGTGCACAACAATTTACAGAATCTCATGAAAATTTAAAGGGTAAATTATGTGGGCAGATGAGTTTTCAATGACTGAACATTCTTCAGTTTTTCACAGTTAGGAAATTGACCCCCTGTAGTTCGTGCCGCAAAGTGTCGCGCCGCTAAGGGTTGCGCCGCCTAATGTCGCATGCACCTTTATCTCTTACTGGTGGTGAGCAAAAACGAAAGTATCGAAAAATCGATAACTCACAATACGATGTTGAGACAGGAAGTTCGTCTCTATCCCACATGTCTTTTGGATTAAACTCTGCTCCAGCGATCACTACGAAAATTTGAATTAGTTGACCTCCCGTAAATGTGTAATATTCCTATAAGTCTTAAGAATAGACCTAACGCTTAACTTGGCAAGTTTGTAGTAACTAAGTTTCGTAGTGCGATTGGACAGCGACCATAAAAACGCCAATTTCTCGCAGTTATATTGTTGAACGATTGAGCTGAACCAGAAAAATATCTTGTCATCTTTAAAACACAAGTTTTCTCTTGGGAAGTCCACCTAAAGGCTGCCGAAAGTACCCAACCAGCAAGGTGAACGCAAGGTAAGTGTCCAAAGCTCTCCTCAACTATATAAATACCCATATATATACATAAATATATATACACATGACCTTACAAAAAATTTCAAGAATCAAAATGCAGTGCAACAGAATAAAACAAAATTTGCGTCACATCAAAGAAGGGCTTGGAGATTGCTGAAGAAAGTCTACCAAATGAGCCAGTTGGTGCGCATATGGCTAAATTAGCTATTGACGAAGGCTTGCGGGTTGCTTTGACTACTGGGTGTTCCATGAGGAGATATGCTATTCACAAGTTTTGCCAACTACAAATTGTTTGGACGGTTTGCATGCGTTTGTCGAAAAACGAACGCCGGTCTACACGGGAGAATCAATTCGCTATTCATCTTTAATTTTGTTTACAATGCAGATTGTGGAATTTTTTCTTAAAAAAGACATAAATAAACTGCACGATGTGTAATTCGAAATATTTCAAAGCAAAGCTGCAGTTTTTTCATAAATACGCCCTAATTGAATAATGTGCTTAGTTTAGTTGAGTGTGCTTTCAAGGACACCAACTACTTGTCCACTCAAAGGTACTGGGGTGTTCCACACAGAGCCCTTGAAACTTATGAGAGGCATTTTGCATTTGTTCAGAAGCAAGGCTTGAAGCAATCCATAAATTAAAGGGTCATGGCGCGCATAAAGAAGTGTAGGGTTTGTAAATTTTAAATGAGTACTATAAATAGAAAAAGTGGTTGTTATATATGTAGATAGATAATGTTGTTGTGGTGATGATGAAAATGATTTCAATATCAAATGTGAATGTGACCATGTTCAAGAGATGGAAAAATTACAAAAAATTTGCAAATGACAAACAACGATCAAGTTGCGTTGATGTGGTTAAAACCCATAGAGGCATAGGTTATGTATTTAGGGCGATAGAAGATGAAGTTGAGAATGGGTCTGGTACTGGGTGGGTTGCTGTTGAATCACACGTTTGTTGTTATTCATCTTAGCGTTCATTTTCAATTTCATACTATTGTCATTGCCCATTAACGAAGACTCCAATGGTTGGCATATCTACTCTTTGAACAGTTTGAGAAGTTGAATAACAACAACCATACCAACGACAATACCGATGTCAGCAGCACTACTGAAACCAAGTCGAAAGAGGATGAGCTGATTGGCTTATCGTCGGACGAATATACCTCATGTTGAATGAGTATAACGTATTACCAGAGGAATATCATCCTATATTGCTGTTGCCGAGAAAATCCCTGACGTGATGGCCCCGTGTATATTTCGCGTTGCCTTGAAATGTGGTATGAGCGATCTTCCGATGTATTATTCTCAGCAATAAGTCTTGTTGATCGCTTTCTAGATCGAGTGACCGAGAAGACGAAGCCTATGACCGGCGTGAGTGTTTCGTCATTTAGCAGGGCGGTTGCACAGCTGGATTGGGAGTGTATGGCTTGTGTCATTGCTAATAATTTGGGTGTCCAAATAGGTACACCGGTTGCTGCCCTCCCCATTTTGCATGTTTTCTTCCTTAATTTAGTCCAGGGGAGAGAATTCTATGTACTTTTTTTGCGTATTATCAGATGTATTGTAGTATTATCAGTTATTTGTCAGGTAGGACGATCAAAGTATAGAAGAGTAAGCAAGAGAAAGAAAACCAGAAAAGCAGAGTTTGCTATAAATCGATAAAAAGTTATCGTGTAGAAGTTGAAAAAAAATAATTTTGTAAAGGAAAATTGAAGTTGTAAAACGTCAATGACACCATACTCTGCATGACACAATAACAGAAAATTAAAACAATCAGCCAACGCGAAACCGTCAACAACGTAAGAACCTGGAACAACAACCCTGATCAGCATGGCTTAACTTTTCATTTTGTCGTCTAAACAGTAACACCCAACTTTCCACTGCGATGTACTTATGTATATTTTGCTATGCAACGTAATAAAGAAAGATCTTGAATTTGTAGGACTTTTCTTTTCTTACAAAGTATTTGTGTGTATGTAGCTTGAGCGTAAGAAGAAGAAAAGGAAGAAAGGAAAAGACAATTAGAAAGGGATTAAGAGCGAGCGCGCAGTTGAAGGGAAAGAGGTTTGATTCTATTTCAAATCTTAAAAAATAACGCGAAAGAGAATTTTTATAAACAGCTTTCCTTTCAATTACTAATTCCAGTATTATAGATGTATGTACATACAATAAGACTTGCAATTCTCGTCCATTCACACGTTCTCGAAAATAATTATTTTCCCACCTTATAGCATGATGGCCCGTAGTCTTATTGTATTTTTGTGAACATTTCCAATTTGCTTTCAGAATTACGCAAAACCTGTCCAGCCCTTGACAAGGAGAAATTACCTTTACCTTTGCTAATTCCATATGTGCAAATAAGGAGGAAGCTTGAGGAAAGTCGCCAGGACTCGAAATAAAGTAGGATATTGGTGAGTGCCGGAGGCGACAATACTATAAACAAATCATTCGTCTTTAATAGTATAATTTAATAGTATAATTATTAGAATAGTACCTAGAGTAATGCAAAGTAGTGTATGTGGTTTGTAGTATAGCAGTACGTTAGTTAGTAAAGTAGTTACTTTCCCTGTGTATATCGTTGATATTTCAATAAATACTTGACCACATTCTGATGTGGCTGACAGTCCCTGTAACCGATAAATGAATTCTTGTTTTTTGTTGCCGTAAGCTACCGCACTTGATATTTCAGTTATGCGGTCATTATAGCTCGTTTTTTGAAAAAATAATCTTCATTGTTGCAAAAGCAACGATAACAAATCTGACCTGTCAAGCAAGATGTTCTGTTGTTTGGGTTTCGGAACCTTAAAATGTGTGTAGTTTTGTCCCGGTAGGATGCGTTGTTGAGTCGTTTGTCTTGTGACTGTACTATTTGTTAGCCTCGTGGTCCATTAAGGAGCCGATGCGTTGATTGGTGAAAGGGAGTAGATGGGCACGTAGGTAACCCTTACAAATTAACTCATTCGGGTTTCTTTTCCCTTTCCAGAGTCATGTCACGCGTGGATTTTTCGCTATTATTAGCTGAGCTCCCGGGGGATTATACGGAAAGCCAGTTTCCCGTGCCATTCAGGCAGTTTATTGAGCTCACCTTTTGGCAGCGGGTGGTGCGCCACGTCCTCATGGATGTCCGTGACGCCACGGGTCTAGATTTAGTTGAGGATAATCTTTTCCAGGACAGGGTTCGATGGAACTACTATGTTCTCTTCTATGAGTGTCCACGGGTGAGGGAAGTTTATCCTTTGGAGCTGAGGCCCGCTCCCCGGAGCGTACGAGAGCTCATTCTTAGAGTGCCGAGGGTGCGGGACAGTCCCGTCAGCTCCAGGGACATCCTCCTCCCCCCGAGCCTGGCGAGCGGGGATTCCGGGACGCCCCCCGCGGCCGCCCCCCCCCCCCCTCCCCGCACCCGTTCGGCCGTTCGCGGAAATACGGTTGACGCCTGGAAGCTCGGCTTCCGTCACCGTATTTTCGGGATCGGTCCGAATAGTGCGGGAGGGGTCAGCGCAGGGGACGTAGCCTCGTTTTCCCGCTCGCCCCTGGAATAAGATACAACCTTTCTTTTTATTTTTTTTCTAAATCAACTTGCATAATAAAGTAATGAAAATAATCTTGATGTCTCATTCATTGTCATGTAATAAGATGGAACGCTCGTTTTCGGATGAGCGGCGGTTTCTTTCTGGTGGATGTTTGTTTGATCGCCTTGTCAAGCTCGACGATTCGGGCTTGTTATATTTATATTTTAGTCAGCAGTGGACTGTATTAAGTTTTTTTTTTTTTTTTTTTTTTTTTTTTTTTTTTTAAGTGGGAGATGTTAAATTTTAAATTAGGAGGAGGTTGTCGAAGCCTCCTCTTGAGTGGAGGGAAGCAGAACGAGTTTCACCAGGGGTCTCGTCACTTGCCCTCGAGATGTCCGGACATCGACCACGCGGATGCGATTATCGGGACCGGGGTGAACATCGGTGACTCGGCCCATTCTCCACTCATTGGGCGGGAGATTGTCTTCCTTGATGACCACCAAGTCCCCGACCTTCATGTTGGTTTTCGGGAACTTCCATTTGTTTCTTTTTTGCAGCTCCATTAGATACTCGGATTTCCATCGGTTACAAAATGAGTGGTGTAGGGCCTTTAGTCTCTGCCAGCGGTTGATGACTGATGACGGGCTCTCGCTGGCATCTGGCTCAGGGGGGGCTAGTAGATGTCCCCCTGTCAGAAAATGACCAGGAGTAAGAGGCTCTAGATCGGTCGGATTGTTGGAGGAAGGAGTGAGGGGTCGTGAATTGAGGCAAGACTCGATTCTGCACAGCAAGGTGGCGAATTCCTCAAAGGTATATTTGTAATGAGACGCTATCTTGTTGAAATGCCTTTTAAAACTTTTCACGCCAGCCTCCCACAATCCGCCCATATGCGGGGCGGCGGCGGGGATGAAGTGCCACGCGATTTCTCGATGGGAGTAGTACGCTAGGGTTTTGTCGCGGGCGTAAGTTAAAAACGCTTTGATTTCGTTTCTTAACGACCTCGCTGCCCCGACAAAGTTGGTTCCATTGTCGGAATAAATGTTTTTTGGACAGCCTCGTCGTGAAACGAACCTGGCGAAGGCTGCCAGAAACGACTGAGTGCTCAGGTCTGTTGTAGCTTCCAAATGTATGGCCTTGGTCGAGAAGCATACAAATAAACAGACATATCCTTTGGATACCCTACAGCCTCGTCCCTGAAAATTCTTTATTTCGAATGGTCCCGCAAAGTCGATGCCAGTCTTCGTGAACGCTCGGGAGTAGGTAGTCCGCTCTTTCGGCAGGATCCCCATCAGCTGCGATTGCGAACGTTTGCGGTATATCGTGCACACTTTGCAGTTATGGATTACTGACTTGATCATGTTTTTTACACGGGGAATCCAATACTGCGTTCGGATTAAACGTAACATAAGTTGGTTCTCTCCGTGTAATGGTTCCTTGTGGACAGCCTGCACGATTAATCGAGACAGTCGGCAGCTGTATGGCAAGATTATCGGGTGACACTCGTTATAGGACATATTTCGAGAAGCTCCTAGACGTCCGCCCGTCCTTATAATGTTATCTGAATCTAGAAATGGGACAAGAGATAGTAGTTCACTCTTCGAACATACCGACTTGTCCGCAAAGAGTGCAGCGTATTCTGCCTGGAAATGGCTGCGTTGGACATTGATTATTACCTGAGATATAGTTGACTTAATTTCCTTTGGAGAGATGGTAAGGGATTCTTCATGAAAAAATGCCTTTCTGCTAGGATGGGTTCGATGATAGAAACGCATGATATATGATAAGACCCTTATCGCTCTACGTAACTCCGAAAATCTCTCTAAAACGTCTTCGCCGCTGCGGCTGGTTTTAGCTATGTGTGCCTTTACCGCTTTTTCTTCTATGACGGTGTGGTAGTCCAATTCCTGAGTGGGCCATTGGATGCCGTTCTGTTGTAACCAAGACGGTCCTTCCCACCACAGGGAATTGTTGACCAGTTCTTCCGCTGGCAGTCCTCTGCTTGCCAAGTCTGATGGATTGGAGGCTGAGTCTATATGACGCCAGTCATTGGTTCCTACTCGGTCAACTATTTTCGTTATGCGGTGAGCAACGAAGGTGTACCACGAGCATGGCGGTTTTCGTATCCACGCTAAAACAATAGTTGAGTCCGTCCATAAAAAGTTTGCATGCTGGCCTAGGTTGAGGTTATTATTTACCGCCTCCATTGTTTCTGCTAATAATACGGCGCCACATAGTTCCAATCTTGGCAGCGATATGGTTTTGACAGGCGCTACTCTCGATTTGGCTAAAAGCAAGTTTATAAAAACTTTATCATTTATTTCTGTTCGAAGGTAAATACAAGCTGCGTATGCTTTTTCAGAAGCATCGCAGAAACCATGAACTTCCACCTTGGCCGTTGGTGAAAAATGTACCCAGCGAGGTATGCGAATCTGTTCAATGTGTCGGTAGCTGTCTGTAAAGTTTTGCCAACGCTCCATGGAGCTTAAGGATACATTTTCATCCCACCCGGTTCCTTCAAGCCATATGCCCTGCATTAAAATTTTTGCGATTACAACAAATGGGGCTAACCAACCTAAAGGGTCGAATAATTTTGCGATAGCTGACAGTATCGACCGCTTTGTATAGATTTCCTGATTTTCGATAGGCTTAGTAGTGAAATAGAAGTTGTCTGAGTGGGCGTTCCAACGAATACCTAAAGCCTTGACCATGCTTGCATCTTCGAAGGTCAAAAAGTCTTCATTCAGAAGATGGGTTCGGGGTATCCCTTCTAAGAGCTTATCGCAGTTGGCCGTCCATTTTCGTAGAGCAAATCCCGTGGATTCCATGGCTGTTGTTATTTCTTCCCTCGCCCTGATCGTTGCCTCTATAGTGTGTTCCCCTGCCAATATGTCATCTACATACATTGCCCTCCGTAGGATGTCGGCTGCAACCGGAAAGTTACCTTCCACATCGTCGGCTAGCTGAAGTAATGTTCTGATCGCGAGGTAGGGGGCACAGTTCACTCCAAATGTGACTGTCTTCAATTCATAGAGTTGGGTAGGGTGCGAAGGATCCGTGCGAAATATTATTCGCTGATATTTTGTATCGTCGGGATTTAATAGAATTTGGCGGTACATTTTTTCAATATCGCTATTAAAGACATATCTAAAGAATCGCCATCGTAAGATTAAAATGGTCAGGTCGCTTTGTAGGACTGGACCTGGGTATAGAACGTCGTTGAGGCTGACCCCATTAGTGGTGCGTGAAGATGCGTTGAAAACCACTCTTACCTTTGTGGTGGTACTGTCCTCCTTTCTGACGGCGTGATGGGGGAGAAAATAATTATTGCATCCTTCTCCGTGAATGCGGTCGGTGATACGCGACATATGTCCTAGGGTCTCATATTCGGTTAATACTCTATTATATTCTTTTTGTAGGGGTGGATCTTTTGCTAACCTAGTTTCCATTCTAAAAAATTGTGAGCAGGCAATTTTGAGCGACGGACCCAACTGTACGTCGTTTGGGAAATTTTTTTTAAATGGAAGTGACACCACATATTTTCCCTCTGTGGTTCGTTTCGTCGTTCTCCTGTACAGCTCTTCGCAGTAAGCGTCATCTTCACTGTGTGGCCTCTTATTAGGTACGTTTTCTAATTCCCAAAATGAACGTAGAGTTTTGTCTAGTATTACATTGCTCACAAATGATACACACTTTTCGGAAGGGGGTGCTATTTCAGTTTGGCCGGTCAGTATCCAGCCGAATACTGTTTCCTGGGCGATTAGAGTCCCTAATACGTCCTTCTTGATGCCCCCTAGCATCACCTGCGCGTAGATGTCGCCGCCTAATATCAGGTCGACCGGTTCGTTAATAAAGAAGCGCTTGTCTGCTAATATTAGGTCAGGGAAAGCTTGCATAGTGGTTGGATTCACCTGGCAGGTTGGAAGGTCCCCTGTCAATTGTGGTAAAACCAACGCAGTTGTACTAATTTGTACTAAAGGATCCATTGGTGATCGCAGTTGGAGAAGGCACGCTTCCTTCACTTGCGCAGACACCTGATTAGTGATGCCCGAAACTTGTGCAGACATCTTTTTAGGCGGCAAGTTAATACGGCGCTTAAGCCTTTCCGTTATAAACGTACATTCGGACCCAGAATCTATCAAGGCACGCGCTGAAAAATTGGTATCGTTGTGATAGATGTTAACGCGTGCTGTGCCTAGTAAGACACCTTTGTTGGTATTTGAGAAACATGATGTTACGTTATTGACGCTGTTTGCATGCTTGTTTGCAACATCACGTTTCTGCTGTGCCTGGGCCGAAGTGCTTGGGGAGTTGTTATGGGGGTACGACGTTGTAGCCCTACCCGCTGGTTTTGGTACAACTGCCTGAATATGGAGAAGCGTATGGTGTCGTAGGTGGCAAGTGCTGCAATTGTACGAGCTCGTGCACTTAGACACAGTATGTCTCGGGGATAGGCAGTTGACGCAACTATTGTTATTTTTAATAAAATTAAGTCTGTCGAGGGGGGTTTGATTCCTGAACCTCGGACAGTTTTGAAGCCTGTGCTTATTTGATGTGCACATCTTGCACGAACCCTTGGACACACTCGTTTGGAATGCGCCAAGCTTGCGGTGCGAGGCATTGGTAGTTTGTTTACCAGGTTGTTGTTGTTTCGGGGCTGTAGTGCTCTTGCTACCTGTAATGCCCGAGACCGTTTCCAATGTTTGAAACCTATGGGACAAGAATTTGTCCATGTCCTCCCATTTGGAGACTTCTGTCTTATTCTCCACTGTTTGTTCCCAGAGCGTCAAGGTGCTTTCTGGTAACTTAGTCGAGCAGAGATATGTTATGATCGCATCCCAGTTGGAGATGTCGATTTGATGGGTTTTGAGTGACGCGATAAAATTGTTTATTTCGCGTTGCAGCTTTTTAATCGAGGCGCCACACTCACATTCAATTTTCCCTAAGCTAAATAAAATCTTCAGTTGTGTGTTTATCAGAATGCGTTTATTTTCGTACCTGTCTGTTAAATTTTTACACGCCGTGGCGAAACCATCGTTAGTTAACTGGCATTTTTGCACGATTTCTTTTGCTTCCCCCTGAGTTTTCTGATTAAGGTAGTACAATCTCTCAACATTTGAAAGGCTCTTGTTTTGAATGTATATGGCCGTGAACATATCACGGAATGTTGGCCATGAGAGATAGTCTCCCTTAAAAACTTCTGTGTCGCAAGGAGGTAAACGGATATTTCGTTCGCGCTCGCGCTCGGGTCGTTCCTCTCCATCAGTTTCTTTCTTATTTAATGTTGCCTGAAGCTCTGCCATATTGGACATACAGCGGAGGAAAATTGCATAAGCTGCTTTATGCTTTATTTTTACTGCCGCAATATTTTTTGCCTCCAATGTGTCTGAGTTTAAAAGGTTTTCGCACGATACCTTCGCCTTTTTCCATATGGCTTTTAACTCTTCTTGTTGGATGGCAAAGGTGTGTTTTGTGTGGTTAGCCTCAGGCATGTCATTGTAGTCAGACTCGAATTCGATGACGGCATCAGCCAGCCTGATATATGACTCCATAATTTCGGTTGAATAAAGGACACGATTCTAATCAAGGAGGGGGATCTGATCCTTTTTGTTTTCAAAGCAACAAAAATGTGCTTTCCGGAGAGCTTCCTATACAGACGTATATATGTATTTTGCAAGGGATAACTGAAGGTTGGAATCGTTTGGCAATTAGTCTCGCCACCCAACTGCCACTAATATTACAATGTTTTTTGTTTCGCTAACTTAACGTATTTTATGAGTGCTCTGGAATTCGTTCCCGAATATGCAGACCGAGGGAGGATTACGGAATTTAATTCCTTGACTTTGAGCAGTATCCGGAACCCCTTACCACTGGTGGGGGGAAGTACCAGACTGAATCAAAGTTTCGTCGACGCAGAGGTATAGAGCACTAGGGAGTCGATTCGCTAACCTGACCAATAGCTAATACCCCTTACCGCTGGTGGGGGGAAGTACTAGAGTTGCTCCAAGTTATTTGCGAATTGAACGGAGTGGATAACGAAGTTTTGCGCAGGATCTGATACCCCTTACCGTTGGTGGGGGGAAGCAACAGACTGACGCAAGGTTTTGCCTTTATTGGCCGAGACTAAGGATTGTTTTTGCGCAAGTTCTGGCACCCCTTACCACTGGTGGGGGGAAGTGCTAGAAATTTACGCAAGAAAGACAAAAAAACACTACCGCGGGTTTTATTCTTGGCTCTGGGCCGTATCTTCGTTTCTATACCGTTTATATAGCCTAAGTGCCACTGAAATACAACCACGTACCTTTTAATTATTTCCTTGACTTGTATTATGGTGTCTGTATCTGCTTCTAATAGCCTCTATTTGCTTGCACGCCTTTGTCTCGCTTTTCCAAAATTATATGGTCGTATCGCCTGAATGCTTTTTATATATTTTGTCGCTTTTAACCAATTCGATGGATGGTGGATTTTAGTGCCGATCTCTATAGTTCCCGGTGAGTAAGGACCATGAACACACCGCCGAGGGATCGGATAGCTCAGATTCCCCGGTGGTAGTGTCGATATAAAGAAATAAAGAGAGAGAGAGAGTTTGAATCAAATAATCGTTATAATATTTATTAAATATTCAATTCATAGGCATGATATTAATAACGTTATAGAAAAAATGAAATTTTATTATAAGTTATTGCTAGATATTTAAATAGGCTTACCCGGTGGTGTGGCTGCTGCTGATCCGCTGAAGGTTGACAGAAAAAGTAAAAGTTAAGTTCTTCGCAAAAGACATAAAAACCCTCGAGCCGCAGTCGACATAGCTAACCGTTTTGAGGGGAAATTACCTTTGCTAAAAAGCGCATACAATAGGAAGAAATCCGTAAGGTATATATGCACGTATATGGATGTACATACTTCGCCATGCATTCAGGCAGATGCCTCAGCAGAGGAATGCAGGCACAAAAAAATATAAAACGGTTACCGATATGTCCATCCATATACTTACATATGTGGCAATAGGTTTGAGCGTGTGTTATCATGCTAAACCTAAGAACTGTACCGTCCGTTCATTGCTCTAAGCAGGCATGGATATGTTCGTGCATGTTATTGGTAGGCATTTGAAAACATAACAAAACAATGGTATATTAATTGTTCTGCTGACTACCAACCTGCTTGTGCGTTGCCAATGCGAAAAACGAGCGCCTTAGTGAGGCCTTAGTATTTTTGCCTGAACGGTTTATATACGTCTTACATTGGACTTAGACGTTGGGTATGTTTTATAAGTTAAGGCATTAGCCTTACCAGAATAATGCACATAAGCTATGCTTTTCTTGCGGGACTGATTTCTTTGTGGGTGCCATGGGCTAACGTTGGCTGACTGGCGATATGGCGATATGCCCAAAGGAGTGTAGGATTAGGGTGGGTCGTCCGCGAAGACATGATACAAGAATTTAGCTTGGTGGCCTAAACAGTACCTGTCTTCATATATAGTTCAAAATCGTGGTCGGTGTCAAGAGAAGATAGTATGGATCTTGAAGTTTTCGAGAAAAGTTTTGCGGAAGATTTATGGTCCTTATCATTCCCGAGATGGTCGGGCTAGCACCTTCATAGTGCTTTGTTACCCAAAAGTATCAGATCTGTATCCCGCAAAAGACCATAAACATCATCTCATCCGCCACGTTGGTACTGTTGGTTATCCGTCGGCCATCCTTCATCATGGAAGCGGAAAATATGACAGTGTCTCCTTTGGAGGCACAATATGTCAGTGTTTTAAGTGAACCGTTCGGTATCTGCCTCTGACCTGGGTGGTTCAAGTGGAAAAGAATGTAATTGTGATCGCTGCCAGTAAGGTTCTCTATGACTTTCCATCCAGCAGCGGTTGGCAGCAGGGTGTCCGAAACATAGGTTATATCAAGGATCGAGGGTCCGAAACTCGGCATGTTGGGGTCGTTCAAGTTTTGAGTATGATCAGACCGAGCATGGCTATCATCTCAATGACCAAGCTTCCACTGGTATTAGTCTGCGGCATTTCCCATTCAACGGCTCTGGCATTAAAGTATCCCGCTACAATAAAATAAAATAAAATTAAAAGATTTAAGTAAAATAAAATAAAATAAAAAAATATAAAATAAAATAAAGTAAAATAAAATAAAATAAAATGAAATAAAATAAAATATAAAAATAAAAATAATAAAATGAAATAGAATAATAAAATAAAATAAAATAAAAAAGATAAAATAAAAAATAAAAAAATATAAAATAAAATAAAATGAAATAAAATAATAATGTTTAATCTCGACATACAGAATGAAGAAAGCGATTCTATTCATTCAGCACGACTCATTGATGAATGGAAAATGAAAACACTCCATGGCACACACCCTCATTCATTAAGTCAACCAGGGATCGATCCCGTTGCTTGAAACCTATGGCTGAAAAATTCGGGAATCTTTATGGAAACTAAGGGCCTCATGATAGCAATACAGGACCAAGTCATCGCCACAAAAAATTACTTAAAGTACATTGTACGCGCTGAAATAGACAGTGACAAATGCAGGAAGTGCCAACAGCAGTCGGAAACAATACAGCACATAACAGGGGCTTGCGTTATGCTCGCAGCCACAAACTATTTAGCACGGCATAACAACGTAGCGAAAATCGTTCACCAGCGCTTGGCAATTCGTACGAATCTGCTTACAGAAGAGGTCCCGTATTATAAATATACTCCCTCGGCAGTGCTAGAAAGTAGCGAGTATAAGCTGTACTGGGACCGCACTATACTTACAGATAGAAGTATACCCCATAACAGGCCGGAGATAGTCCTATTAGAAAAGAAATAAAAAAGCGCGTATTTAATTGATATTGGGGTTCCCAATAAGCACAACTTGAAAGACGTGCAAACAGAAAAGAAAAGAAAGTACACAGAACTTGCTCTGGAAATGAAGCTGTTATGGCACCTTGATAAAGTAAGCTAGAGCCAATAATCATTTCATCAACAGGCGTGGTACCCAAAACCCTTACGACGACCCTGGAGAAACTAAAATTAGAAGATAAGCTTCTACCTATTCAAAAGGCAGTAATTCTATCAACAACATCCATTGTTCGGTCGCTTTTAGACATTGACATGTAATTTACAGATTATTATGAATTTACCTATGCATATTTAGTATAAATAACTTTATATGTCTTATAGTATACAACCGATGTATAATGTATAGCCCAAGGTGGAGCTCAAGGAAGAGATAAAATAAATAAAATAAAATAAAATAAAGTAAAAATAAAGTAAAATAAAACTCCAGCTAAGTAAGTATTTTTTGGAGAACCCGCTTCGGGATGCAGAGAAAGAGGGTTGACCATACTCTGCTGGAAGGACCAGGTTGAAAACCATTTAACTTTTCGTGGCGTTACCAATTGATGCCAGTTGGCAGAGCGTAGGGACGATAGACGCTACTTGTTGGCCGGCCAAAACTGTTTAAGCGGTTAAGTGCCAAATACGTGTTACTTACATCCTTATCGATATAAAATTAGTTCAATTTCAGCTAGAAAAGTCTAGTTGTAGGTTAACATTTTTTTCTGAAATCTTTTGGACTTCGCACTATCGTATATATGTTTGCCTATAACGCACACACATACACATGTTTACACGTACACATAAATGTTATTTTATTTGGGTTTGATCTATTGATTTTGGTTTGTTATTCAGTTGTGTAAATGTTTTGGTTTTTATGCTTCTTTTATGCTTTTTTTAGCAATTGCATTGAAAGTATTTTATATTTGATTAACAAAGGACATAAAAACATAAAATCGCAGTTTAGCGTACAGTTCAATAGAACTTGCAGTGATAGCAAAAAAATTAATAAACAATTTTTTTCTGTTTAATTTGTTTTATGGCTGTAAATATATGCGGTTATTAGCAGACCCGGCAGACGTTGTTCTGCCCTAAATTTGGCCTATCTGCATACATTTTAATAAGCTTTTTCCGTCTAACCCTGCCCTACCCCTCTACACTTTTTCCTAATATTTTTATTCACTCCTCCCTCCGTCTTTTCCGCTTCATCTCCATCTTCATCTCATTCTATCTTTTTCTCAGTCTCTTCCTCTCTTTTCTCTTCTCTCAAGTTGTTCTCCTTCTTCTTCATCTCTTATTGCCAGTCCCAGAGGGTGGTATTTATTTTGTTCCAGTCCCATTCCGAGTCTCAGTCCCAGTCCCACTCCGAGTCTCAGTCTCAGTCCCAGTCCTAGTCCTAATCCCAGTCCCAGTCCGTCGCTGTTATACTTCCCGGAAAAAAGCATTGTAAATACTAATATAGGCAAATTTATATACGAAATTTCAGGCAAATCGAATAGAACGTATGTAAATAGGTATGTGGGTATTATTAATTCTTGTCTTTATTTCGGCTTCGCATGCATATTTATCAGTTTTGACGAGGTTGATGCGGCTAAACCCAATATCACAATGAACTTTAGAGCTCTCAGCAACAGCTTTCATTTGATATCCATAATACACACACGTTCTAGGGGTATCCGGGTCCATGTTTTGGCCTATATCTCGAGACCCTAGTCACTCAGCGGTGTAAAACTTACTCTGTACTAAAGCATACATCAACAGATTCAATTTAATACCCATAATGTAAAAACACATTCTAGGTGTATCTGGGTCCACGTTTTGGGCTATATCTCGAGACCATATCCTCCCAGTTGTATGAAAATTATCCTGTACTATAGCACTCATCAACAGTTTTCATGTGATATCCATATAGCATAAACACATTCTAGGGTACCCGGGTCCACGTTTTGGGCTATATCTCGAGACCCTAGCCTCCCAGTTGTATGAAAACTATCCTGTACTATAGCACTCTTTAACAGGTTTCATTTGACATCCATATTGTATAAACACATTCTAGGGGTATCGGGGTCCAAGTTTTGGACTATATCTCGAGACCCTAGCCTCCCAGTTGCATGAAAATTATCCTGTATTATAGCACTCATTAACAGCTTTCATTTGATATCCATATTTTATAAACACATTCTAGGGGTACCCGGGTCCACGTTTTGGCCTATATATCGAGACCTTAATCACCCAGGGGTATGAAAATTATCCTGTATTTTAGCACTCATCAACAGCTTTCATTTGATATCCATATTTTATAAACACATTCTAGGGGTACCCGGGTCCACGTTTTGGGCTATATCTCGAGACCCTAGTCTCCCAGTTGTATGAAAATTATCCTGTAATAAAGCATACATCAACAGCTTCAATTTGATACCCATAATGTAAAAACACATTCTAGGTGTATCCGGGTCCACGTTTTGGGCTATATCTCGATACCCTAGCCTCCCAGTTGTATGGAAATTATCCTGTACTATAGCACTCATCAACAGCTTTCATTTGATATCCATATTGTATAAACACATTCTAGAGGTACCCGGGTCCACGTTTTGATCTCAAGACCCTAGGCACGTAGCGAAAAAAAAGGTAGACGTTGGCCGATTCTCAGACCTACCCAATATGCTCGCAAAATTTCATGAGAATCGGTTCAGCCGTTTCGGAGGAGTTAAGCCTCTAAAACCGTGACAAAAGAATTTTATATAGTAAATATGTAAATCTCTTTAAATAAATGGGCGTAATAGGCTGCAAGTAACTACTGTGGCTAGAAAATATTTTAATTTAACTAGTTTGGTTTATTTTATGTAACTAATAAAAATAATTGTTTCCATATTTACTTTATAAACGCGTTATCATTTTATTCTTCGAAAGATTTATGGACCTCTACGCGTTGGCGATGGCGAGTACCGAAGAAGATTTAATGATGAGCTGTACGAGCTGTACGTAGACATCAACATAGTCCAGCGAAATAAAACGCAGCGGGTGCGCTGGCTAGGCCATGTTATGCGAATGAAAGATGATGCTCCGGCCAAGAAAGTGTTTCTATCGGAACCCGCCTATGGAAGCAGAGGTAGTGCGCGGCCCCACTCCGTTGGAAGGACCAGGTGGAAAACGATTTAAACTCCCTTGGTGTGACCAATTGGCGCCGGTTGGTGGAGCGAAGGAGCGACTGGCGCGCCTTGTTGGACGGTAATAACCGTTTAGATGTTTAAGCGCCAATTAAGTAAGTAAGTAAGTAAGTTATCATTTAAACATTGATGTTAAACCGAAATAAAATAATTAAAAAAAAAATTTAAGTTAAACAGTTTTACTGAAAACAATACTTACATTGGGTAATAATAATACTAAAAGATAGAAAATAATTAAGTAGATCCTAGGTACTAGTCATCACAATCCTCATCAATCTAGGGCATTGATCAGACACACCTCGAACTCCAAAGTATTCTGATGTCACTTCTACCGGACTGTATGTAATATTTGTTCCAAGTATGAGCCAAATTGGACCAAAACTACGATTTTTTGAAATTTTTCGATCCACGCGCCACCTATCGGAGTTTTTGTCTTATTATTGCATGGTCATCAGGTTCTGAACTATATTCAAAGTTTCAAGCTTGTAGCTTATCGGGAAGCTACTTAACTTTCAACTACAAAATTCTGTTTGCTACACAGAGTCAACATATTTATAGCCGTTTAATTTAAAAAGGAATGTTGTGCACAAGTTTTGTCATTATCGTAATCACTAATAGGCGCTTAGCTTTAACCTCACAATTTCAATGCATTGCTTTCGCGAATGCAAATACACAAAGTTATATTCTGTACGAAAGTATTATTATATGCTGGAGAAAGCAATCGGTAAAAAACTGTACAACAACAAGACGTGGCTGTGATCGAGATTGTTGTTTAACAGATCGATTATTGCAGGAGTGCGGTTTCCAATCCCACTGCTGAGAGAAAGTGTTGTTTTGAAGAGCTTTATAAGGTATAAACCGAAAAACTGTCGTCATGTTCATCTTGTTTTAGCATTATTTTTTCCAAAATATTTAATGTAAATTTAGAAAGGAAAGGAGTTTGTCTCCTGGTCCAAATCATCCCCAATTTTTACTAAAAGTGTATTGCTAGGCCAGGTATTTGGCCCCTTGCCTATCACTTGGTAATTAAGTTCAACTTTTTATGGATCTTCTAGCCTAGATACCTTATTTGTTTTGACATATATGGATTTCTACGAAAATAAATGTCTTGAATTTTCCAATAACAAAACTGCATTGACTTCTTTAAGGAATACAGTTATCTGAAACACCACACTTACTGATAGGAGAACACGAAACCGAATCAATCACATCGTGGTAGATGAAAGACATAGTTCCAGTGTCCAGGATGTACGCATTCTGCTGGGTCCAAATATCAAATCGGACCATCACCTTGTTGCGACCAAGATATGTACACGCCACTGTGAAATAAAGAAAGTTCCCGCAGTGGCACAAGGAAAGTTTGCTGCCGAAAAGCTGTGCACGAAACAGGCAGCTTATGATTACTAAACTTGGTTCTCACACCTGCTCACTGAGAACAATCATAGACATGACGATTCAGCCGAGCTGTGTGGGCATATTTACCTCATTACGCACCATCGCTGCGAGCCCGCAAGAACGGCTTGTACGGTTAGAAATATTTCGCCATCTTGAAAAAGAAGGGTACTGTCTTTAGGGCCATGCACCGTATGGCTGCGGTAGAGCGCGGTATATTAGAACATTATTGTGTGGCGAAGATGGAAGAGAGATGCCTATTTGGAAGGAAAAAATGTGAGGAACAGTGCGAGGAGCTTCAGATGCTGGCCGATGGGAATAATACCCCGAAATTCTAACAGTCCGACGAATGACGGAATTTTTCAAGACCGAAGCAGATTCTTGCAGGAGTTATAACGGCTACCTGCTAACTGACGTACAGAATGTGTTTAAGTTGTGGACGTAACACTTCTCCTCGTTGATAGCTGGCAAAGGAGAAAACGAACCCGATATCCCTATGACCGATGATGAAAAAAACGTTTTGGTAGCAGGCTATAAGGATGTAGGAATGGCAATATCTCCTATAAATAATTATAAGCGCCAGGTAAAAATGGACTACCAGCCATGCTGTTCAAACCACGAGGCGATGAGTTGGTTAATAGCATGCATCAACTCCTATGCAAAACATGGGCGTATCTTATTTAATTTAAGTGCGTTCTGCCTTATCCACAAAAAAGCTAACCAACAAGCTTAATATCGCTTATAACGTCCTACTTCCGTACTGTGCGAAATACTGTAGCCCATAGTCAAAGAACGGTTATCAGTGCGGCGCCAGACTCGGTAAATCTGTTATAGAAATGATTTATCTGAGATTGCGTCAGATCCTGTGGAAGGCTCCTCGATTAGAAAGTCGACACTCAGCATCTTTTTGTTCAAAGTAGCATTGGCACCACGAAAAGAAGAATTACTAGAATATATTGGTATAATTGTCTTTGCAAACGCGACGTGCCTTCGCTGTGTGGGATAAAAGGGCAAACAAAAGAGGGTCTTGCGGTAAACGAAGACAAGATGAAGTACTTTCCGTCATTCAAGTTAGAATCAGCGCATTCACGCGCCAAATCACTGGGAACGGATATTAATTCGAGACTGTGAAGCATTTCGTCCATTTAGAACCGGTATTAATAGAAAAAACGATCTAGTCTAAAAAGCAAAATAATACTTACATTTGAACTGAGTAGGCAATTGAAAAGTAAGTTCCTCTTTCGTCTAATAAAAATCACGCGCTACAAGTCGCTCGTCATACTTGTTCTGATGTTTAGCTCGGGATCATGTACGGAGTGGAGAGAAATGAGTTGGCTCTTTGAGTGCTTGCGGGAAAAGTTGTCGGGAATCTTCATGTCCTGTCCTTAATGCCGACGGCGAGTATATAAAAAGATGTAATGTTGAGCTGTAATTGTTGGCTGATGCCCCCAAACAGCCATATAGGTAAGAACGAAATGCCAAAAAGTATGATTCAGATAAGGAAAAATATTTTTTCTTCACGAAACGTAATCAAAGAATGTCAAATATGAATTAGAAGATACTCTTTATATTCCAGGGCTTTCTCTATGTTTATTACCTGCCTATGCAGTGCAGTGTCTACCGACTTGCCCTTGGTGTACGCGTATTGTGTTGCGGAGGGCAGCGTTTCATTCATGTTGGACTTTATGTTAACATCTATCAGCCTCTCAAAGTCTTTTGGATATATGTGACCGATCTTCCCCGCCTTTGGTTGGAAAGCTACAAGAGCAGTTCTCCATGATTCAAAATTGTGCACGGTACATGATTCAGTCTTACGCACCCATCGAATACTATTTTAATCCATTCCACGACCGCTCTACTTGAAACTTGTAGCATAGCCAGGAATACATCTACCATCTGGGCCTGGCGATTTAAACTTAGAGAACGTCTTCACCGCCCGTTCGGTCTTGGTATCGGTCACGAAGCCCGGCACTACCCGCTTCGTGATCGAAGTGTGAGTGCTGTCTGCTGGTTATTCTGAATCTTCTCGTAATAAGAAATATGTATCGAAAAGCAGCTCAAATGAGTCCTCACTATTACGTGACCATTCTCCGTTATCTTTCTTTATTATTCCCTGGACTATGTTACCCCTAGGACTTACTAGGACTTTTTTCAACCGTGCTGTTTCGCTGGAGCACTCTATGTCCGCACAGAAATATTTCCATGAGATTCTCTTCACACTTTTAGATCCCTATATTCGTCCCGGCACGCTTCATTTTCCGCGGTCTTCGCAAGCTTAAACATTTCTTGTACTTGCCTTATCAGAAGATTCAGCTCATTGCTCCACCATGGCGGCTTTGTTTTTCCTCTAAATCTTCTTAGAGTTCAAGTTCCGTTATCCGCAGTCATAAGCGTCATCATCAGCGTGAGTGACAAACTATTTTTCCCTGCTACCATTGGACCAGGCCTTTCTGTACAGCGCCCCTAAAGGGGTTAAAGGTAATTTTCTTGTCCTGCGTTTGTATTGCGTATTACTCAATTATGTGATTGGGTATTCACTTGGGCTGCTATCTTAGTCCAGTAGTGTAGTCACCCTAAGTAATCCCGTGGCTATCTATGCGAAGGTAGGAGACCTGCGTTCAGAGCCAGGTCAGCGTAAATTGGAGGAATTCAACCGAAACTGTACCACCAATGACGGACTTCAAACCCACCCCAAGGCCTGACAAGTACTGACATGGTGTCAAGCCGTATACTAAGATTTCCCAATGTTACGCTCGCCAGCCGATGAGCTGTATGAGCTTTAAAAACCCAAGGGCTTCGCTTGCTAGGTTATTTTATTCAAACAGGCGAAAACGCCCCGGCCAAGTGAGTATTTCAGTTACAACCGCTGTTTGAAATTAGAGGGTGGAGAGACCTCTCTTAAGTTGGGAGAGGCAGGTGAAGGAAGACTTGACCTCACCTGGTAGTCCAAATCTTCGTCAGGAACAAATATTAGAACAATGCGACCATATACAATTACATATATAGAGCCTCAAGACATATATGTATGTAAGTAAGAACAAAATTCTTAAAAGTATGATTCAGATAAGGAAATATATCTTTTTATACTCAGTTGAGCAGAGCTCACAGAGTATATTAACTTTGATTGGATAACGGTTGGTTGTACAGGTATAAAGGAATCGAGATAGATATAGACTTCAATATATCAAAATCATCAGTATCGAAAAAAATTTTGATTGAGCCATGTCCGTCCGTTCCGTTAACACGATAACTTGAGTAAATTTTGAGGTATCTTGACAAAATTTGGTATGTAGGTTCCTGGGCACACATCACTTTTTCGATATCGAAAATTTCGAAAAATCGAAAAAGTGCGATAATTCATTACCAAAGACGGATAAAGCGATGGGTTGAACTTATGACGCAGAATAGAAAACAAGTAAAATTTTGGGCAATGGGCGTGGCACCGCCGACTTTTAAAAGAAGATAATTTAGAAGTTTTGCAAGCTGTAATTTAGCAGTCGTTGAAGATATGATGAAATTTGGCAGGAACGTTACTTGTATTACTATATGTATGCTTAAAAAAAATTAGCATAATCGGAGAACGACCACGCCTACTTAAAAAAAAAAATGTTTTAAAGTGAAATTTTAACAAAAAATTTAATATCTTTACAGTATATAAGTAAATTATGTCAACATTCAACTCCAGTAATGATATGGTGCAACAAAATACAAAAACAAAAGAAAATTTCAAAATGGGCGTGGCTCCGCCCTTTTTAATTTGATTTGTCTAGGATACATTTAATGCCATAAGTCGAACAAATATTTACCAATCCTTGTGAAATTTGGTAGGAGCTTAGACTCTATGATGATAACTGTTCTCTGTGAAAAAGGGTGAAATCGGTTGAAGCTACGCCCAGTTTTTATACACAGTAGATCGTCTGTCCTTCCGCTCGACCGTTAACACGATAACTTGAGCAAAAATCGATATATCTTTACTAAACTCATTCACATAATTATCTGAACACACTTTGTATTGGTATAAAAAATGGCCTAAATTCGACTATGAGCACGCCCACTTTTTCGATTTCGAGAATTACGAAAAATGAAAAAAATGCCATAATGCTATACCATATACAAAAAAAGGGATGAAACATGGTAATTGCATTGGTTTATTGACGCAAAATATAACTCTAGAAAAAAACTTTGTAAAATGGGTGTGGGACCTACCATATTAAGTAGAATGAAATGAAAAAGTTCTGCAGGGCGAAATCGAAAGCCCTTGGAATCATGACAGGAATACTGTTCGTGGTATTAAAAAAAAAAAATAAATGTAAGGCGCGATAACCTCCGAAGAGATCTAAGGCCGAGCTCCTCTTCCAATTTGCGTCGTGCTCCTCTTGATTTTCCCTACAAATTGGCCGGACGGGACCTACATGTTTTTATGCCGACTCCGAACGGCATCTGCAAGGCAGATGAGTTTTCACTGAGAGCTTTTCATGGCAGAAATACAACCGGAGCGCTTGCCAAACACTGCCGAGGGGCGACCCCGCTTAGAAAAATTTTCTTATAATTGAAAAACCTTATTTCTAAAATTTTGATGTTGCTTTGCCCGGGAGTTGAACCCAGGGCATACGGTGTGATAGGCGGAGCACGCTACCATCACACCACGGTGGCGTTCGTGGTATTACATATATAAATAAATTAGCGGTACCCGACAGATGATGTTCTGGGTCACCCTGGTCCACATTTTGGTCGAAATCTCGAAAACGCTTTCACATATACAACTACCACAACTCCCTTTTAAAATTCTTACTAAAACCTTTAATTTGACTCCCATATTTTACAAACACCTTATAGAGTCACCCCTGGTCTACCTCTATGGCGATATATCGAAAAGGCGGCCACCTATTGAACTAAGGCCCACTCCCTTTTAAAATACTCATTAACACCTTTCATTTGATACCCATATCGTAAACAAAATCTAAAGTCACCCCTGGTCCACCTTTATGGCTATATCTCGAAAAGGCGTCCACCTATAGAACTAAGGCCCACTCCATTTTAAAATTCTCATTAACACCTTTCATTTGATACCCATATCGTAAACAAATTCTAAAGTCACCCCTGGTCCACCTTTATGGCGATATATCGAAAAGGCGGCCACCCATAGAACTAAGGCCCACTCCCTTTTAAAATACTCATTAACACCTTTCGTTTGATACCCATATTGTATAAACGCTTTCTAGAGTCATCCCTGGTCCATCTTTATGGCGATATCTCGAAGAGGCGTCCACCTATAAAACTAAGGCCTACTCCGTTTTAAAATACTCATTAACACCTTTCATTTGGTACCCATATCGTACAAACAACACATTCCAGGGTTACCCTTGGTTCATTTTCCTACATGGTGATTTTCCCTTATTTTGTCTCCATAGCTCTCAACTGAGTATGTAATGTTCGGTTACACCCGAACTTAGCCTTCCTTACTTGTTTCCTCATGAAACGTAATAAAATAACTCCAAATGTGGCAAATATTGCTCTGTAAGCTTTCCTTTTGAGTAAAACCAATACAGACTAGGTACATAAAGAACAAAAATTACTTTTTCAAGGCAATCGAATAAAAAAAATAAATTGAAGCAACAGTTAAAGGAAGACAAAACCATCAAAAATACAAACGAAATAATAACAAATAACAAGCAGACAGCAATGCCTCAAATTACAGAATAAGAGCATAGAAAGGAAATGATTTACGTCTGTATGTGGGATAGCTGAGCATTGGTATAGAACAGGGTTGGGTAAGCCTTCGGCCGTTAAAACAGGCTTGATAAATCTAAGTGTATCGAATAGCTGCAAAAAAAGAAGACATCAGGGGCAACATTTGAGATTAAAAGTAAATAGAATGGGTTCAAAGTGATCGAATCAATTCGTTCTCAGCATAGTCGGGCTACCTAATGAAGCTAGTTTAAGGAACATAATGGATCTGTTTCCGGCCAAGGACCAAAAACATCGATAAAGCTCCCTAAAACCTTCGTGAGGTGTCTTTATCGCTACAGTAATAAGAATAAGTGGTAGAGAATTTTATTGGTTTCCACAAATTAGAATATTTCACAACTAAAATTAGGTTAGCTAAGAGGGCGTGAGTGCCCGCAGTGGACGTCGGGTGACGGCATATTCGTGATTAGCCGAAGTTGAAGTAAAATATGATTCAACTTTCTAAACCTCTATCAGACTGTGGAAAACCCGTTCCCCAAGAAATCTGTGCTGCCATAGAGAGAAATGAATCGATTCTTCTTCCTCCTCATTCTGAGCTAGTTGGTATGCGCCAACGTCGAAGTATTGGTGCTATTGCGCAATGAACAGTGCTGACAAAAGGAACTATTCTCACTGCAGACTTGATTTATTAGAAGGAGTTACTTGCCTCAAACAAGGCAAAAAGGACCATCAGACTTCGCAGTTTTCCCAGCTGGTTTACAATTCCTTTGCCCTAATCTCATATTCCTGTTTTTTTTTTTAGGTGCTAACCAAGCGCTGATCATACAGAGCTATCAGAATCACTTTTGTCTCTTCGGAATCTCATATGCAGATTCATTATTTTCAATATCGCTGAGCCCCAGAGAGCCAGCAAAGGGAGACATTTGGATGCCGCATGAACGTCAGCGAGTCCCGACACCTTCATCTGATATCCGGCCCCATCACTAATTCCACTATATCTAAACTCGACTATCTATCTATGTATGTACTATTCTGGAGCAGTGTGACTACACTCTATGGCATAGATCTCCCTTGGAAGACACTACATGAGTCAGGGAGTAGATTCGATTAATTTACCCGCAGATTCTTTGAGTATTTCCATCTCCAGCTATATATATATATTTTTTTGAGCCTTGATTTTAATGCCCCATACCACTGTCATTGTCTTAGGTTCTGCACCTTGAAGACAAAAACGGCCGTGATGTGGTCGTTGTCGTACGTTGGATCAGCTGTGATAACGTTTAGTCGTCCGCTTGTCATGTCATCTTGCATCGTCGCGTACCAGTATTAGGTTGATTTCCACATGTTGGATTCTCTAAGTCGATAAGTCCTTACTCATACTGCAACTTACATGCCGAGGCATGCAATTTTTTTACATTTTCAACCCTATTTTGATTGCAATTCTTATCTAGCGATTTCCACCAAACAAGTTTGGATGACTATTATATGCTCCTTCCTTTCTTATAAGGTGTCAGAGCTTTTTTGATTTCACCTCAAGGTTTCTTTTCAACCTTAATTAGGAGTCGGGTATAATGCCAAGATATTTCCCGATATACCGGGCAATGAGAGGTGGGAAGAACTTGCAAGAGGGGGCACATCCGTTCCACTTTCGTCGTCCTGGAAGGGATTAAGCAAGCCGCTCGCTGCCTGTAAGCTCACTTTGAAAGGGATTTTGCTTAGGGAAGCGTGTGTGAGGTGGAGCAGTCTCGCATCTTGCTGCCACACTAAGCTCGTGTGACCTGAATGGAACAGGAGACGCACAAGAAGTGTCCTTCTTCTTGGAAGGGAGGACATATCTCTAATGGTTGGACTTATAAGTGGCCACATAGCAAGCGTGCAGCATGCACAACGGTTGGGTGCTCCTTATAATGATTGCTGCAGGAGCTGCAAAGGCGAAGAAGAAATAGAAACAGTCAAGCATTTTCTTTCTGTGCGATTGTCCTGCGCTTTGGCCCAATAGGGAAGAAATCTCTGGGATATCCCTTCTTTGACGATCTTTGTGTTCTGGCTAAGTTGGAACCTAAGAAATTCCTGACATTTGCTGAATCGACCTGTTGGTTTGTGTAAGGTGGTATCACAAGTTGCCACTCTAACCTAACCCAACCTATCTAAAGAGAAGGCAATACTATGCCACCCTGTACAATTCCTTAGGTAGCCAATTTACCAAATAAACCAAATCCCAAAGTTGCGTTAACCAATCTATTTCTGAGCATAGAACCGATCAATTGAACCATATAATCTTGGGTTTCATATCGTGAATGTGCTTTGCCCCCGTTTGAATGTTGTTGAAGGCACCCTCGATGTCGAGGATGGCTGCAAAGGTCTGATCTTCACAGATCAATGATTTTACGATGATGCAAAGACCATATTGCAAGACTGAATATTGGTGTCATTTATTGAATAGTTTAGCGATTCGAACGTTAGCAGAAGGTGCTTAATAACCAGGATTTCTCTTAATTCGTTACAGTAATCCGTTGAAGCAACTTATTTTTGAATATCCAACTGAGCAAAGATATAAAATAAACTAAAACGAGCAGAGTTAAAGACTCAAATGGTGTGGATCATAGACTCACATATGAGTCCATAGACTACGTTAACCCACCGTTTGTGGGTATGTGTACATACAAAGAAGTTTCACAATTGTGACACAAAAGAAAAATGTGATAACAAAGCAAATGAAGACGTCGGAAATGATTCACTTTTGCTTTTATTTAACACATATGATTTAAGGTTTTTACAGATGGTGTTATTTCCTTATTTAATTATGTCACGTTTGTTGTCCTGTTGGATGCTATTGTTCACTATAATTTAATATTTGTGAATGCAATGCATAACAAGTCAAACGCTGACTTCCTATTAACTAATTTAAGTTAAAGATAGGGTGGAAGCGATAAGCATTACTATAATAGTTAGAATATAAATGTTAGAGGATAACTTCGTGCTCTTGGCAAAAAATCTACCTTTTCTGGGACCAAGCTGAAACGCTGCCTCGAAATCCGCAGCTCTGCCGCCCTTTTTCCAACTTATCGGTCTTCTTGTAACCTTCTATTTTTTTATGACAGGAAACCCAGTAAATATGTATGGTCCAGCCTGAGCAAAGAGCGAAGACTTCCCAGTGCTTCCTTGCATTTCAGTATACTTTCTTATTATTGCCACCTGACTCTCAATATATATATTGACGGGACTGCAGCTTAAGTACTCTTCCTCCAGAATTTCTGCTGCATTCTTCACGGCTATAATATCCACTTAAAGGACGCAGCAGTAATCTGGTTAGGATCAAATTTTTTTTTGTATGCACGTGAATTGTATTTTCTGTAATTTGTACATCCAGGCGCCAATTTTTGAAACAATTTTGGCCACAAGATCTCTTTCGAAGCTCAGGCAGGTGACCATATATTCCGTTTGCCCGATATTAAATTGCGCTATACTGCAATGGTAATATGACCTGAACTCAAGCTGCCCCTAGGACTTAGGCCTTGTTGCAGTGGCTTTCGCGATATTTTTTGCCATAGGGTATGCAGGCAGGATGTGTAGAATAGCATGTTATGCTCTGTAGGGATATCTTTTAGGGCTCCCATTATGCCAATCATTGATAATCTGCACTACTCCACAAGATTTTTGGTAAACATAATTTATTTTGTGGTTTCTCAACAAACTGGGACTCCAAAGTAAAGCGTGGGCTCTATAGTTTCCGGAAATACCCAATGTGAAATTAAGGGCTATAAACCTCGCAAATATCCTCTTGCATGCATACAATACCACGGAGGATTTCTTCGGTCTCTATTCCACATGGAGTTTTTACGACAAATTTTTAATCAGATAATTCCTAGATATTTTTTGCTGTACTTTTCTTATAGAGCTACTGCTAAAATATTAGGCTTAATCCAATTAGGGACCTTATATTTCTTAGGAAATAAAACTAGACCGGATTTTCCGCGTTAGCCGTTAACTCAACTCAAAATGCCCTGGCATGTATATCCCGAAGCACCTCATCCATCAGAGAGCTGATTGTTGGTAGACATCTGCCACTTATGGTGATTCATAGCCGTGAGTTTAAATGATTTTCTAACGAACCACCTAAGCATTTGGCTGATGATCAGCGTTCACAGCATTTGATATAATACCTTTCCCTGCGATGTTCTTTTGTTTACAGATTATGTAGTCTCGCCATGGGGTCTGAGACGCTATTATTCTGCAGTTTAACATGGAGCTGATCCAATTCGCCAGATATACTTCAATCGAGTTGAGACTGTCAACGATTATGCATCTGGGACATTATTGAATATATGATGTCGGATTTTGTTTTCACGAGGACCTCAACCAGGCGAGAATCTGCACCAATCCCATTCAGGGAGTGGACGTTCCAAGCGTATGCCCCCAAGCCCATGTACTTTTAATGTTTGCAGGGGTCGTCATCAGTAAAGGTTCCGAGGCTTTAATTGTTTTTTCATTGAATTTTGGTTTAATGTTGCGGGTTCTTGGGCTGGCGCACAACCCGCTTAGCGGGAATGAAGTATTGCTCGCACGTTTCTATTACAAGCCACTAAATCCAAATCAGATGGCCACTTGCAGCCACTCCGTATGGTGGACAGACACTGTCCTTAAGCCGTTCATGTCAGCGTGACGAAGCCGTCGCCTTCTCACATTGGGTCACCACTAATCGAATGTTCAGTGGCTTCCTAGATAATGATACTCAGCTGCAAGCGACTGGCAGTAGTAAGCTGCTTGATTCGTATGCAAAACAGTAGCGCCATCCATTACCTGGTGAACTGTGGTCAGAAGCTTTCCCCACTTGCGTGGACTACTACACACAGCTCGACCCACCTTTTTAAAATATATACACAAATAAAGCCGCGCAAAAATATCTTCACGGAAGTTGAAGCTGAAACTATACGATAGAAGCTCTTGGCTTAGTACTTAAAATTAGAATACACTCGAACTTGGACACACCTACTTGCTTTCTCTTAATTGGAACCGATAATTTACCTTGAAGTACATCATATGGCTAAACTTTAATGCTCTACGATAAACTTACATTTTGCATATATATTGTGGCGAATATTAGCATCACCATGCTGTTAGTAAATAACCACAACGACAAAAAGAACAAGTAGCCAAACTTACATAGAAGGCGACGAAGAATATTTCACATACACATATGTAGTCATCAGCTAAGAGCAGAAGTTGATACTCACACATACACACGCATGTGGCTAGTAGAAAAGCATAAATTACAAATATCCATGTATATAACTGGTAATCAAGCAAGAGGTACAACTGTTCACGAAATGACTAGACCTTAGAAGAAATTAGTGAACGAGAAAACCGAGAGTATAACAGCAGCGCAAGGAATGAATGAGGAAGGAGGAATCAGTAATCAGTTTGATTTAAGCACGCTGTTAGTTGTAAAGTGAAGTTTAATTGTGAAGTAATCTCAAAGTAATATAAATAAATCAGGGACGGAAAATAATATTTTTTTTTCGAGGTCGAAAAAGTTCTGGTCAAAAAATTGTCCAAGTTGAAAATGTTTGAGTTCCCAGGTATCCCTATAGAAATATCACGTCGAATCATGCATCCTTTTTATTTTTCGAATTTTTTCCATAAAAGTCCACATATAAAAGTAAAATCTGTATTTTTATTTTTTGAGTCCGATAGAACTAGTTTAAAAAAAATTTATTTCGGATAAACCGCTTCTTTGTTATCAAGCGGGACTTTTATGTCGGTCTTAAAAAATAAAAGTCTTGATTTAACTTTTATTTCGGGACTTTTATTTATAAAAGTCCGAGTGTAACTAGTTCTCTCGGACTCAAAAAATAAAAATCCGAAAATAATTTTTATCTTGATCCAAATATATTTAAAGTCTAAAATTAATAGTTTTGCAAGGAATTATATTATAAAAGGAATAACAGTTTCAGCCCCTGAAATAAAGACCAGTTTGGAATATTGAATATTGGAGTTATTTATTCGACAGCTCAGCGATTCGAATGTAAGTAGAAAGTGTATAATATCAGGAACTCCCCAGAATTCATTACAATATTTAAATTTTTCCTGTCAGTAATGAAATTTTCTACTGGAATTTAATTTTTTTTTTTTGCTTAAAGTTTTCCCCTAAAATCCAACATATGAAAAAAAACTTTCAAAGGGATACTACTTTTATTTTTTTTTTGGCGTATCAAAAGCCATCCTTAGTTCTTTCCTATTATTTATTCAAAAAGATTCACATTGGAAATTTTCCGTCCGTGACTGATATTTGACAGATAGCTTGTAGCTTCACTGCTTTGGTTGCGTTCCATTAATTCCATTCATGGTTTACCAAACAATATCTACCGCTGATCTACACACAAACGTACATACTTTAAATATGTATTTATTTGCAACTGCTTACTTACATACATATTTTTTCTAGTTGCTTCACTTTTTTTAGGCCAAGCCAGACTGTATTGCTGCTGTCACACTTTCTTTTTCGCAAATTTCTTGTTAATAACGGAGAAAAGACTTTTTTCAAACGCGACCCCGTTGTCTATATACATGCATGCATAAGCGATATGTCTGAATAGACTGGGAAATGACGGGGAAATAAGTTTTATTGACTTCAATTTGCAGTATGCCACATTGCCAACGGCGTAACAGTGTAAATTATATACCAAGTTGATATTTTGCCTTCATTTTCACTTCCGTTTTTTGCTTGCGGCGAAAGTTTTTATACTCAAATATTCATACATACATAAGTTAGCTCAGCGTGGTCTTTAAAATACACAAAAAATTTAGATCTTATATAAGGCTTATTTAATATGGCGCATCAGGCCTTACGATATTGTGGCGAATTATGGGGATTTCTGATTATGTCGAATAAATAACTCCAATATTCAGTATTACAACTGGCCTTTATTTAGATTACTTTGGAAGTACTTCACAATTATACTTCACTTCACAACTAACAGCATGTTTAAATCAAACTAATTCGTCATTCCTAAGCTTGCGCTGCTTTTATACTCTCTGTTGCCTCGTCCGCATATTTCTCCTAAGGTCTAGACGTTTCACCTTCTAGAACTGTTGTAATTAGTTTTGCTTGGTTTTTTAGTTATATGTGAGTGTATGTGTGAGCAACAACTCTTAGCTGATGACTACATATGTGTGTGTGAGATAATGTATTCGATTTAAGCTGCTGGGTATGTGCGTGAAATATTCTTCGTCGCATTCTATGTATGTGTGTAAGTGATGATTGATGTGTTCATGTACACAATTGTGGCTTGCTTAAATGCTTTTGTTGTTGTAATTATTAACTAACAGTGCATAGCAAAGTGATGCAAATATTCGCCATAATATATTGAATATAAAATGTATGGTGTATTTCTTATTTTACTCTTTATTTCTTTATACCTATGTCACGAAAAAAAGATACAAGGCCTCGGATAAGGAGCCAAAACTTTACTGATGACGACCTAAGCTCCTAGAATGTCCGCTCCCTTGGAGATTAGTGCATATTCGCGACTGGTTGATGTTTACGATAGCCGAAGCGAAGAGAGATAAAAACATATAAAATAATCAAAACAAAATGTTTAAGTTAAACAATACTTACATGAGTAATAATAATACTAGAGGCTAGAAAACAATTGGGTAGGTCCTAGGTACTAGTCACCACACTCCTCATCAATCTAGGGCGTTGATCAAACAATTAAATAAATGAATTGGACATGTGAAATTTCTAAAAATGTGAGGTGTAGCATAACCTTATTAAGTTTCAGTTGGTCTTATATATGACTATCAATAGAAATTGATGACTAGTACCTAGGAGCTACCTAATAATTTTCTAGATTTTAATATTGTTATTACTTACTGTAAGGTTTGTTTTCAATAAAACCATTTTACTTAAATTTTTAATTATTTTATTTTCAAATTTTTAGTCTTTATTTTATTGCCTATTATTTATCATTCTATTTAGTTCATTTAGTGACTCATTATTGCAAGGACTCTTTCCAGATAATTTGTTACAATATAAGTCCTCAACACATAATCCTTCCAAAGATTTTACTCGACGCTGCGCCACGTATGCTTGGCCCTCCTCGAGCTCCAAAATATTTTGATGCCACTTCTACCGGACTCTATGTAATAATTCCAAATATGAGTCAAACCGGACATCATAGGTCGCTTTCTATTCATGTATGTATTATGTGTTCGAAATATGAGCCAAATCAGATCACAAATAGGATTTTTGTGAATATCTCGATCCTTGCGCCACCTAGCTACGATTTTTTTCTTATTATTGCATTGTCATCGGGTTCTGAACTATATTCTAAATTTCAAGCTTGCAGCTTATCGGTGAGTTAATTAAATTTCAATTACAAAAAAGTGCTGTCCAGCCTGTCAAGTGAACCTATATAAAACCGTTTAAAAATTGTGACATGTATTGGAAATAAGCGTAGTTTCGACGTTGGACTCGTAGTGGTAGTGATACTTAACGCTTGTGGGCGAACGTATCGCTGCTATCCAATTAAAAGCAAAATTTTTTAATACATCATTCATCTCCGCCTTTGTATCGATAACCAAGAAAGACGATGAGCTGAAAGATGCTTTCTATGAATGTCTAGAACGCACATATGAGCGCTGCCCCTGCCATAACTGAAGCTTATAGACTCAGGCTGATCGACTTCGCGGGTGCTCAAATTCTAGCCATATACCGAACCCCTATATTGCGATTCCTTTGATGCTGGAGATGATTATTCCTTTGATAATGGAAAGAAGAAGGTTATGGAAAACAAAAAAGCAGACGGATCAAGAGAACATGAAAGTAGTTAGCAAAAAGAGTAGAGAAGGGATGGGCTGTGGAAGGAATGGTGGGACAAGAAACAACGAGGCAGATGAAAAGCGAAACTAATGTCAGAGGTTGAAGCATGGAGAACCAGAAGCTTTGGAGAGGTGAATTGGTACTTAACCTAAGTGCTTTCCGGGTATGGTTACTTCAAAATAAAAGCGGGTTTTAGACGAAGAAACAAGGTTCTTAAAAATAAAGAAATATGGAGCACCAACGCGAAAGCGATTCAGGGTAGCGGTTCCAAACAATGTGGTGTTTAGTAAAAAAAATTGGTGGTTTGTCGTAAAAAAAGGTAGCAGGACGGCTTAGCTGTCTTTTGAGGTCTACGCAACAATGAAGTTAAACTCCCACAAAAATCTTAGACCAACAAAGTTTCTTTAATCAATAAAAAAATGACAATAGACTCATGACGTCCTATGATTTTACGTTAAGCTTACTTAGTGAAAGCTGATGTAAGAAGTCCTAGTGTTTGATAATGGTTTTACAGTTTAAACAAACTACTGGCAACATTATGGATTCATTCAGTTAAATTCCTTATTACGAGGTTCATCTATGAAGAGTGAAATCAGTATTCCTTATTGCTTACAATCGCTTATGCCAATTTTTGCTGGGAATCGTTGGGTTGTTTAAATGTGCTACTGCACTTAGCTCGTTTGTAAGTATGTTTTTTTTTGTTGGTTCGCGTAATGCTTTTTTCATGTTTTTTTAGTTAACCAGTTTCTTTGCTTTTCATATATATTTTATCTGATCCTCTTTGGTCTGCACAAATTCAGATGAAATATATAAACAAATAAACGCTTAATAACATGAAATTTATTTTAGTATTGGTTTTTATTTTTCTCTTTGTAAAAATCATTGTGCTATGCAAATTAGATCATTGACTTTACTTGATTATGCCCAAAGGTTACATACAAAAAGGTTTTTGATTTTGAATGTTCCATACGAAAATTCAACCGTCTTTATCAGAGCTGCTCAAAATTTTTTATATGGAAGGGGAAATCACAATACATGTTCAAAATTGTGTGTGCACTGAAAAATTTTTGTATTTAAAAAAAAATTTAAATTTTAATTCTTTGAGGTCGCGAAATGTTGAAGATTTGGTTTCAAGTTACAAAATGTTTGCTTAGAATATTACGTAAATAGTTATATCGTCAACATTCATGAGCCAATAACACTGAAAGATGCGAAAAATTACGTTGACCTATAGCCTCATTTTTTGTAATACCTAACATATTTTATATCGTCGGAATTTAGTTTACAATAATCATACTAAAATTGAATGTGGAGATTTCCGGGAACGTTGCATTAGAAATTGAGATTGATAACTTCCGAAATGCTTAATTAGAGGACTCCGCGCGGTTTGTTTTAAATTTGTGTTAAAATTTACATATATTAGCAACAGAGATTACTGAGGTCCTTAAATCCCACCTAAATTTAATAACACGTTTAACAAGTACAAAATAGGCAGGGTTGCTTAATGGTTCCCCCCCACTTTCAGTCAAAAAGTGTCTCATAACCACGAAAAATAATATACCGAAATAAAATACAAAATCACAGAAACTACACCGTAAGAGAATCTGTAGTTCAAAACTAGTGAACTTCTACTGCATTCTGAACTACTAATATTTCGCCATCTATCTTTTTTACATGCTTTCAACTGGCAAATTTAACATTGCGATGTCCTAGGCGATGGAAACTTTCCCCGCAACTATGGCGGCCACCGTGGTGTGATGGTAGCATGCTCCGCTTATCACACCGTATGCCCTGGGTTCAACTCCCGGGCAAAGCAACATCAAAATTTTAGAAATAAGATTTTTCAATTAGAAGAAAATTTTTCTTACCGGGGTCGCCCCTCGGCAGTGTCTGGCAAGGGCTCCGATTGTATTTCTGCCATGAAAAGCTCTCAGTGAAAACTCATCTGCTTTGCAGATGCCGTTCGGAGTCGGCATAAAACATGTAGGTCCCGTCCGGCCAATTTGTAGGGAAAAATCAAGAGGAGCACGACGCAAATTGGAAAAGAAGCTCGGCCTTAGATCTCTTCGGAGGTTATCGCGCCTTACATTTATTTTAAGCGCCAATTAAGTAAGTAAGTAAGTATATACAAATATCCATTTTAGAACTATTTCTTTATTGGCTTTTTTTTAGATAAATACGAACTAGTGCAAAATTTTACAGCTGATATCTAGCTCTTTCTTGGTAATATTTCGTTGGCCCCGTACAGAAGCGAAATTCTAAATGTTGCTTCTAGTACGATATTCTCGCATTTTTCGATAGTTCCGGAATGGTGGAATGGTGTTGAAAAAAAGGCATATTCATATGTAGTCGTAGCTTGTTGAAGCTGGTAGCAGTATTTTTGTTGGTGGCCTATTTTTATACTCAGTTGAGCAGAGCTCAAAAATTATATTAACTTTGATTGGATAACGGTTGGTTGTACAGGTATAAAGGAATCGGGATAGATATAGACTTCCATATATCAAAATCATCAGTATCGAAAAAAAATTTGATTGAGCCAAGTCCGCCCGTCCGTCCGTCTGTCCGTTAACACGATAACTTGAGTAAATTTTGAGTATCTTGATGAAATTTGGTATATAGGTTCCTGGGCACTCTTCTCAGATCGCTATTTAAAATGAACGATATCGGACTATAACCACTTTTTCGATATCGAAAATTTCGAAAAACCGAAAATGTGCGATAAATCATTACCAAAGACGGATAAAGCGATGAAACTTGGTAGGTGAGTTGAACATACAACGCAGAATAGAAAATTAGTAAAATTTCCGACAATGGGCGTTGCATCGCCCACTTTTAAAAGAAGGTAATTTAAAAATTTTGCAAGCTGTAATTTGGCAGTCGTTGAAGATATCATAATAAAATTTGGCAGTAACATTACTCCTATTACTATATGTATGCTTAATAAAAATAATCAAAATCGGAGAACGACCACGCCCACTTAAAAAAAATTTTTTAAGTCAGATTTTAACAAAAAATTTAATATCTTTACAGTATTAAATAAATTATGTCAACATTCAACTCCAGTAATGATATGGTGCAACAAAATACAAAAATAAAAGAAAATTTCAAAATTGGCGTGGCTCCGCCCTTTTTCGTTTGTCTAGAATACTTTTAATGCCATAAATCGCGCAAAAATTTACCAATCCCTGTGAAATTTGGTAGGGGCTTAGATTATAGGTCGATAACTGTTTTCTATGAAAAAGTTGGAAATCGGTTGAGCCCACGCCCAGTTTTAATTCACAGTCGACCGTCTGTCCTTCCGCTCGGCCGTTAACACGATAACTTGAGCAAAAATCTATATATCTTTACTAAACTCAGTTCACGTACTTATCCGAACTCACTTTGAATTAGTATAAAAAATGGCCGAAATCTGACTATGAGCACGCATACTTTTTCGATATCGAAAATTACGAAAAATGAAAAAAATGCCATAATTCTATACCAAATACGAAAAAAGGGATGGAACATGGTAATTGGATTGGTTTATTGACGCGAAATATAACTTTAGAAAAAACTTTATAAAATGGTTGTGACACCTACCATATTAAGTAGAAGAAAATGAAAAAGTTCTGCAGGGCGAAATAAAAAACCCTAAAATCTTGGCAGGTATTACATATATAAATAAATTAGCGGTATCCAACAGATGATGTTCTGGGTCACCCTGGTCCACATTTTGGTCGATATCTGGAAAACGCCTTCACATATACAACTACCACCACTCCCTTTTAAAACTCTCATTAATACCTTTAATGTTATACCCATATCGTACAAACTCATTCTAGAGTCACCCCTGATCCACCTTTATGGCGATATCCCTAAATGGCGTGCACCCATAGAACTA